>NW_027397068.1:39261258-39457035 GCF_003265705.2 Callorhinus ursinus | reverse complement strand
TGCAACCCCTCTGGAAAACAGTATGGAGGTTCCTCAAACAGTTGAAATTAGAGCTACCATTCGATCCAGCAATTGCACTACTGGGTATTTACCACAAAGATACAAATGTAGGGACCCGAAGGGGTACGTGCACCCCAATGTTTATAGCAGCAATGTCCATGATAGCCAAACTGTGGAAAGAACCAAGATGTCCATCGACAGATGAATGGATAAAGAAGATGTGGTATATATACAGAATGGAATATTATGCAGCCATCAAAAGGAATGAGATCTTGCCATTTGCAACGACGTGGATGGAACTGGAGGGTGTTATGCTGGGTGAAATAAGTCAATCAGAGAAAGACATGTATCATATGACCTCACTGATATGAGGAATTCTTAATCTCAGGAAACAAACTGAGTGTTACTGGAGTGGTTGGGGGTGGGAGGGATGGGGTGGCTGGGTGATAGACATTGGGGAGGGTATGGGCTACGGTGAGTGCTGTGAATTGTGCAAGACTGTTGAATCACAGATCTGTACCTCTGAAACAAATAACGCAACATATTTTAAGAAAAAAGAAAAAGAAGAAGATAGCAGGAGAGGAAGAATGAAGGGGAGTAAGTCAGAGGGGGAGACGAACCATGAGAGATGATGGACTCTGAAAAACAAACTGAGGGTTCTAGAGGGGAGGAGGGTAGGGGGATGGGTTAGCCTGGTGATGGGTATTAAAGAGGGCACATTCTGCATGGAGCACTGGGTGTTAGGAACCAACAATGAATCATGGAACACTACATCAAAAACTAATGATGTAATATATGGTGATTAACATAACAATAAAAAATTAAAAAAAAGAAATAGATTATATATAAAGGAAAGGATTATATATAAAGGAAAGACAATAATGAAAAAGTCAGTAAAGGACAGATTTCAGAATGTGTAAGTTACTAGGACCCTGAAATCCAGAAAATAAATTATTGGATGTTCATAGTATTGGTCCTATACTTTCCCTTTCAGCTCCAGATGCATTCCATTTTCCTCTCTTTTAAAGGGAGTAAATAGTTTTGTTTCATTTCTTTAGTTGTCATCTTTCAATTAACAATTATTACTCTATAAGGGTAAAAGACATAAATGAGGCATACTGTTATCTTCCATTGGTAAAATTCTAAAACACCAAGTTATTTAATCACCACAGTTATTTATCTCAGTGCTGTGTTCCATTACTTACTAGGAACTATTGCCATCCAGTAACAAGTGGGGAAACTAGTTTTCACAAATAAGCCACATAATATATATCCTTACTATACAAAAAGTTTAAACGAATCAATAACAAAAACTACACTTCTCCATCAGCCTGCAATCACAGTATAGATATATGATATTCCATCCATTTGCATGTTATATTTCTGATGCTAATATCCCTATATTTTTCTGCATGTTCCTGGACATGAAACACTTTTCTTTTCTCATGGTCCATTATTACAGCAAGACTCATCTTTAGGCTAGAATTCCAGTATACTCCAACATAAAGATATCATTTAATAATGTCAATATTAAATTACATCCACAATGTGCCAACTTTTGTATATAATATGTAAAGGTTTGATTTTTGCTATTGGAACATGCTTTTAAATTATATATATATATATATTTACATACATAATACATAAACTCATTAAAATATTCTTTCACCTATTATGAGAAAAAAACAGAAATTCCCTGGGAGGGTAAAATCAAACTACTTGGAAAAGTATCTAAAATCAAAAGGAAGAGGAATGTAATATGAATTTTTTTCTATATTGGTCATTTTCTCTACCTAATGGGGAAAAAAATCCCTTAAAATATAGTTCAAATCCTCTATGTTAGAACTGTGATCTTTCCTAGGCCAAAATACCCTCTACAAATCTGATACTCTCTCTTTTCTTAATGGTTAAGCAAAATCCATGCTTTATTCAAATTCCCTTCGTTTTAATTTTTTCTGTTGCACCATCTCCTCCAGGATACCACATTACATTAAGTCATCATGTCTCCCTAGGCTCTTTCTGGTTTTGGTAATTTCTCAGATATTCCTTGTTATTGATGACCTTGACAGTTTTTTTAATTTTATTAATTTTTTTATTTTAATTCCAGTATAGTTAATATGCAGTGTTATATTAGTTTCAGGTGTACAGTATAGTGATTCAAGGATTCTATACATTAGTCAGTGTTTATAACAATAAGTGTGCACTTAATCCCCTTCACCTATTTCACCCATCCCCCCTCTCCTCTCTGGTAACCATCGGTTTGTTCTTTATAGTTAAGAGTCTGTTTTTTGGTTTATCTCTTTCTTTACATTGCTCATTTGTTTTACTTTTTTAAATTCCACACATCAGTGAAATTATATGGTATTTGTCTTTCTCTGACTTATTTCACTTAGTATTATACTTTCTAGCTCCATCCATGTTGTTGCAAATGGCAAAATTTCATTCTTCATATGGCAAGTAATATTACATTGTGTATATATATATATATATACGTACATACATATGTACGTATATATATATATATACATATACACATTGGGCATGTATGTACATACCACATCTTCTTTATCCATTCTTCTATCGATGGACATTTGGGCTGCTTCCATATCTTGGCTATTGTAAATAATGCCACAATAAACATAGGGGTGCATATATCTTTTCAAATTAGTGGTTTTCATTTCCTTTGGGTAAACACCCAGTAGTGGAATTACTGGATAATATGGTAATTCAATTCTTAATTTCTTGAGGAACGTCCATACTGTTTTCCACAGTGGCTGTACCAGTTCGCATTGCCATCAACAGTGCATGAGGGTTCCTTTTTCTCCACATCCTCCCCAACACTTGTTGTTTCTTGTGTTTTTTCTTTTAAAGCCATTCTGACAGGTGTGAGGTGGTACCTCATTGTAGTTTTGATTTGTGTTTCCCTGATGATGAGTGATGTTGAGCATCTTTTCATGTGTCTGTTGGTCATCTGTATTTCTTCTCTGGAGAATGTTCATGTCTTCTGCCCATTTTTTAATTGAATTATTTGGGTTTTTTTTGGTATTGAGTTGTATAAGTTCTTTATATATTTTGGATACTGACCCTTTATCAAATATGTCATTTGCAAATATCTTCTCCCATTTAGTAGGTTGTCTTTTAGTTGTTCTTTTTTTTAAAGATTTTATTTACTTTTTTGACAGAGAGAGACACAGTGAGAGGGAGTAGGAGAGGGAGAAGCAGGCTCCCTGCTGAGTGGGAGCCTGACACGGGACTCGATCCCAGGACCTTGGGATCATGACCTGAGCCAAAGGCAGATGCTTAACCAACTAAGCCACCCAGGTGCCCTGTCTTTTAGTTTTGCTGATAGTTTCCTTTGCTGTGCAGAAGCTTTATATTTTGATGTGGTCCCAATAGCATATTTTTGCTTTTGTTTCCCTTGCCTTGGAGACATACTTAGAAAATTGTTGCTATAGCTGATGTCACAGAAATTATTGCCTGTGCCCTCTTCTAGGACTTTTATAGTCTCACATTTGGGTCTTTAATCCATTTTGAGTTTATTTTTGTGTATGGTGTAAAAAGTGGTTCAGTTTTATTCTTTTGCATGTAGCTATCCCGTTTTCCCAGTACTGTTTGTTGAAGTTGAATACGATCTTTTTCCTATTGCATTTTCTCACCTACTTTATTAAAGATTGATTGCCATATAATTATGGGCTTATTTCTGGGATTTCTAACCTGTTCCATTGATCTGTCTATTTTTGTGTCAGTGCCATACTGTTTTGATTACTAAACTTTGTAGTATAACTTGAAATCTGGAATTGTGATATCTCCAGCTTTGCTTTTCTTTTTCAGGATTGCTTTGGCTATTTGGGATCTTTTGTGGTTCCATACAAATTTTCAGATTATTTGTTTTAGTTCCATGAAAAATGTTGGTATTTTGACAGGGATTGCATTAATTCTGTAGATTGATTTGGGTAGTATAGCCATTTTAACAATGTTTGTTCTTCCAATCCATGAGCATGGAATATCTTTCCATTTCTTTGTGTTGTCTTCAATTTCTTTCATCAGTGTTTTATAGTTTTCAGAGTACTGGTCTTTCACCTCCTTGGTTGAGTTTATTCCCAGGTATTTTACTTTTTGTGCAATTATAAATGGGATTGCTTTCTTAATTTCTTTCTTTTCTTTTCTTAATTTCTCTTTCTGTTGTTTATTAGTGTATAGAAATGCAACAGATTTCTGTACATTGATTTTGTATTCTGCAAGCTTACTGAATTCATTTATCAGTTTTAGTATCTTTTTGGTGAAGTCTTTAGAGTTTTCATGTGATCTGCAAATAGTGAAAGTATTCCTTCTTTACCAATTTTGATACCTTTTATTCCTTTTTCTTGTCTGGCTGCTGTGGCTAGGACTTCCAAAACTATGTTAAAAAAAGGTGGTGAGAGTGGACGTCTTTTTTTTTTTTTTAAAGATCCTATTTATTTATTTATTTATTTGAGAGAGTGAGAATGAAAGAGAGAGAGCACATGAGAGGGGGGAGGGTCAGAGGGAGAAGCAGACTCCCTGCTGAGCAGGGACCCCCACATGGGACTCGATTCTGGGGCTCCAGGATCATGACCTGAGCCAAAGGCAGTTGCTTAACCAACTGAGCCAGCCAGGCACCCCGTCTTTTTCTTCTTCCTGATCTTAGTGGAAAAGTTCTCAGTTTTTCCCCATTGAGTATGATGTCAATTGTGAATTTTTCATATATAGCCTTTATTATGTTGAGGTATGTTCCTTCTAAATCTATTTTGTTGAGAGTTTTTTTTTTTATCATGAATGGATGTTGTACTTTGTCAAATGCTTTTTCTGCGTCTGTTGAAATGATCATATGATTTTTATCCTTTCCTTATTTGATGTGATGTATCACATTGATTAATTCGTGAATATTGAACCTTTGCATCCCAGGAATAAATTCTACTTGATTGTGTTGAATGATTTTTTTAAATGTATTGTTGGATTTTGTTTGTTAATATTTTGTTGAGGATTTTTGCATCTATGTTCATTAGAGATATTGACCTCTACGGTTTTTTTGTGTGTGGTTTTGTTATTGTTGTTGTTGTTGTTGTTTTCAGTATCTTTATCTGGTTTTGGTATCAGGGTAATGCTGGCCTCATAGAATGGATTTAGAAGATTTACTTCCTCTTGTATTTGTTTTAGAATAGTTTGAGAAGAATTGGTGTTAAGTCTTCTTTAAATGTTTGGTAGAATTTACCCGTGAAGCCATCTGGCCCTGGATTTTTTTTCAAAGTTTTTTGATTACTGATTCAATTTCATTGCTGGTGATATTCTTATTCTAGGGCCATTTTCCAACTTTTCTTGTTTCTAAATTAAGAATTAAACCCAACTACTACTAGGTAGCAATATGATTATTGTATCATAACAGATAGTAATGATGAACCAGTAAGATATACAGCTGTCAATGGTGCTAGTTGAAAGTGTTTCTGGGGGCACCTGGGTGGCTCAGTCAGTTAAGCATCTGCCTTCGGCTCAGGTCATGATCTCAGGGTCCTGGAATCGAGTTCTGCATCGGGCTCCTTGCTCAGTGGGGAATCTGCTTCTCCCTCTCCCTCTGTCTCTCCCCCCTGCTTGTGCTCTCTCTCTCTCTCACTCTCACTCTCGTGCTCTCTATCTCTCACTCTCTCTCAAATGAATAAATAATATCTTAAAAAAAAAAGAAAGTGTTCTGGATCCTTTATTCATCCGTTCTATGTAGTGGTAAATAAGTGTTCTGAAAAGAAGAGTGTTGCTAGCATCAATAAAAATTTTAACTTTATATCTCTATTTATCTATCTCTTTATTTATCTACTTAGCCATCATTTATACTACCAAGTATTTTATCAAATCCTTTGTCCTTTTCACAGAGGAATATATATTCATGTAGCTGCTGCTACATTAATCAGTTTATCTTTGTAAAAAACTTTTTGAATTTGATATTGAACTCTTATCAAAGAATCTCAGAAGTCATCCAACCTAATCTCCTCTCCAGTATAATAATCCTATTATTGTTTTCATCCTGATCCATTTGTAAAACATATGCTAACTCAGCAATGGAAGAAAGAAAAAAACAGATATGGAAAAATGAGAATATAAATAATACAGAATTATTAGAAAGAATAAGGTTTAGTAGAAAAAACATGAGTTTCAAATGTGATTATGTTTAAGATTCTCAGATCATCTTTGGTCTTTGTGAAATGCCCTAAAAGTAAAATTTGACTTAGATTTAGACTCCAGAAGTATCTGTGACACATCCCAAAGTAGGATAGGCAGCAGAAGTATCTGTGACACATCCCAAAGTAGGATAGGCGGCAACACATAACTTTTTGACTATTTATTCTAAACAAAGCTTCACAAAGTTGCAACTTTACTAGTAAGTTAAATAATGATTTTGCTCAGGCCTTAAAATTCCCTTAAATACTAATTAGGTGAAAATCCATTGTTTCTCAATAATGAAAGTTAAGATTAAACTGTTCCTTGGATTTCATATCATGATTATAAAACTTAGAGTGCCTTTAATATGCATGTTTTTAAGTGATTTTATTTTTAACACTAAAAGCCTATTTTAGTCTTTGTATCTGATTTGCTTCTTGCCTTTTCCTTCCTAAAATATTGATTTTTTTTAAAACTATACCATAGCAACTAATGAGGGGATATTTGGGAAAAACTTTTGCCATCAGTCTTAATGTAATATAAAGACTGGTGATAATATATAAATTTATTTCTCCATTTTGAAAGGACAACAAAAGAATGAATGGCAACAAAAAAATGGAGAATTTTTATAAAATATAGAAGATGATCAGATGTGCTTCATTTCAGTATACTGACCTATTTTTAAAAATATTCAAAGATACATCGCATATGGCTCTGATAGAGTAAATGGTCCCTGACTTGTCCTCCCAACAAAAACAACTAAAAACTGGACAAAATGTATGAGTCAACTATTTTCAGGCACTGAACAATAGAAGCAAAAAAAGTAGGAAGAGTTTACATTTTTTGACTTCAAGCCAAATAATAAGACTAGTAACGTAGAGTCTAATATTGGACTAATGGTGGAAAAATAGATCAGAAAAATAGAAATAGGCCCACACATAATGGCCAATTGATCTTTGACAAAGGTGCCATGGCCATTCAATGGTGAAAAGGAAGTCTTTCAAGAAATGGTGTGGAATAACTGGATAAATATGTTGGAGGGTGAATTCTTATGTCTGAACACTAAAATTGCTATTTGGGATATGAACAATGATCTGAGATGCACTTGGCTACATGGAACAGTGCTGCTGAAATCACTACTGCCTCCCTGTGATCCTCTTCTTGTGTTACTTCCTTGCACTCACAGGAAATTAAAAGTTACCAGAAAAGAAAAAAAAATCAATGACTATCTGCTGTATGTTATAGAATTAATATTAGGGTATATGTTTGCAGCAAAAAAAAAGGAAGTTATTTTAATGTTTATTTAGAAAGAGACCAATCATATTAAATACCTGGAGAAAGAATACAAACATATTAGAACATATTGGTGGATGAGAGTTGTAAACTTCTAATATATGGTGGATTCATAATTTTTAAAGCAGCTTGTAAGCTACAATCAAGAGTGTAAGTAGCACCTTGTAAACTCTAAATCCATCCACATTAAGCAAAAAAGTTTGAAATGTTTGCTGTCAAATATTGACTTCATTGCTCTCAATATCAGAAATATTGCTATTTATATTTACATGAGTTTGGGGTAAGTACATTATCAAAATTGATGCCTGGGCAAGCTATAATCATAATACAGACCAGCTTTTAAAACTAAGAATTAAAACAAGGGTGTTCTTTTCACAATTCATACCAGAAGTTGTTATCACTAGAAATCTTTCTAATACTTGTAAACATTGACAATCAAACCTGAAAGGCAACTGAGTGCCTGCAATGGAGTTTGGCCAAAGTAGACACGTCAATAAATGTGCTAACGAGTAAGTGTTTAGGTAACTGAATTTAATAAAATAACACTAGAGGAAGAGCCAGAAGACTGAGTTCTACTGAAAATTGCATCATCTCTGTAAAATTTTATTTCTTCATGTGTAAATTAAGAGTGACAATACTTGCTTTACCTATCTCACAAGGCTGCTATAAATATCTGAAGAAATATCAGATGGAAAAACTATTTAAAACTGAGAAATATAAATGAATCCTTGTGAAGCTAACAGGAAAAAGCCATGGTTTTGACTACCTACAAACAATGAGTAAATAGTAACTTCATTTAGTAGAAATATCAAGAGGTCCAAAGGAAATTGGTGTTTGTAAAAAGTGTCCACTTTGTAGAACTGAATGAGAGACTCTTAACTCTAGGAAATAAACTGAGGGTTCTGGAGGGTAAGTGGGTGCGGGGTTGGGGTAATTGTGTACCAGGCATTAAGGAGGGCATGTGATGTGATGAGCACTGGATGTTATATGCAACTGATGAATTATTGAACTCTACATATGGAACTAGTGATTTACTATATGTTGGCTAATTGAATTTAAATAAAAAATATTTAAACAAACAAAAACAAACTAAATGAATACACCTCTGGAATATGAGCTTCACACAGACCTTTGTTCTCAACCTGACAAAGAGGTGACAAAAGTTCCTTTTTTCCTAGATTTATTCCACTAACTTAGGGTTGTTTTCTGTATCTAGGGAAGGAAGAGATTCTGCAAGAAATATGGTTTAACCAAATGATAGAATGATTCTTGGTGTTTTTATCCAAACAAAAAAACCCAAAGCAATTGTGAAAGGAAACCAAGGAAAATAGCTCCTCTATTATCTTTATTTTCGGGCAAGCTATTTGGAAGCAAGTCCCTGCATTTTGGTTCAAGTCTAGTAATATCACCCACTGAGTTTACCAGAATGGGAAATGCTAAGGTTTGCATTCTAAATATTCACATTTGCTTTTCCTTTATATGACCAATGATCCCTGCCCTAGACCATAATCTGGTAGTAAAAGGGATGGAAATGAGCTTGGTTCACAAATTGGCTGATACCAATGAAGTGACTAATATGAGTTATCGATGTCAGCTTCTCAAAATACTGGAGATTCTTAAAAGAAAAAATTTTCATGTCTGTTACCTTAAATTATTAAATTTTTCTGAAACAAGCATTTCCAAGTACAAGGGACTCAGATTTTTCCAGAGTCGTATGGATCCCTTCATTGGGCAGAAGAAATTCGATCCAAGGGCAGCTTCATCAATTCTGTATTAACCAGGATTACTATAAAACTCTTTTTTCTGTGTTCCCCACCAATTCGGCACTGAGCATATTAGAGTATGCTATATATATATATATATATATATATATATATATATAGATATATGTATAATAGGCACATGCATGATAGATGAAGTAGATTACTAATCAAATGAATACATGAGTGAATGAGTAATTTTACAAGGAAATCCTAAAACAAATATTATAGTCTTTTTTTTTCCAGGTTGCATTCAATCTGCAGTAAATCTAATTTTGTTACTTTTGTTGATTGCCTTTCTCAGCATTACATATCACATATCTTTTGTTCTTGCAAACACATCTCTGTCATTTTGCTTCTGTCTTTGCATTTCTTTCCATTTATGCTTATCAGTAGTTTTTTTTTAAGATTTTATTTATTTGAAATAAAGAGCAAGTGAGAGAGAGCACAAGAAGGGGTGGGTGGGAGAGGCAGACGTGGAGGGAGAAGCAGACTCCCCACTGAGCAGGGACCCCCCCCCAATGAAGGGCTCAATCCCAGTACCCTGGGATCATGACCCGAGCCAAAGGCAGATGCTTAACCGACTGAGTCACCCAGGCGCACCTATCAGCAGTTTTTAAATTATCCTCCCAAAGTTCAAAAAAGCTTTTATCGTGTTTATACTTTTGTGTTTATCGTGTTTTTTGTGTTTCCATTGTGTTTATTTCTTCTTTTCTTTTCTAATTTACTATTCCTCATATAAAAGGAACTATTGATTTTCATACATTGATATTTAATACAATCACAACACAGCTTTCTTTTTAAGTCTTAAGAGCCTCCCTATAAAATCTTATGTTTATTCGTACAATCCATCATATACTAACAGTTTTATTCCTTCTTTCTCTAATTTTTATTCTTCACATTTCATTATTTCATCTAAGCTCTCTACTGTAGTGTTGAAAAGTCAACATGTTTTTGTCTTTCTGACTTTAATGAAAATGTTACACTACCATATGAATTATTTTCTGTTGAATTTTTGATAAAGTCTCCTAATCAGGTTTAGGAATTTATTTTTTGCTCTTATGTTGTTGGCTTGTTTTTTTAAGGACTGATTGCTGAATTTCATTAAATGCTTCTACATGTTTTAAGACTACATATTCTTTTTCTAATTTAATCAGTATAGTGTGCATTTCATTGGTAGATATTTTTTAATTTTAGAAACCAATTTCCTCATGAAGTATTATTATTATTGTTTAATACATACTGAAATAATTTGAAAATAATTTCTTTAGAATTTTTGTATCTATATTTGTAAATGTCTGGGTCTATAATTTTAATTTCATGTACACTTTTTTGCCAGTTTTGGCATCAAAGTTAAAAACACCCATAGTAAATAAACTAGAGGGCTTTCTCTTCTTTTTTCTATTCCCTGAAACACTGTGTATAAGATCTTAATTATTAAAAATAACAATAATGGGCTCCTGGGTGGCCCAGTTGGTTAAGCATCTGCCTTCAGCTCAGGTCATGATCTCAGGGTCCTGGGATTGAGTCCCTCACTGGGTTCCCTGCTCAGTGGGGAGTCTTCTTCTCCCTCCACGTCTGCCCCTCCTCCCCTTGTGCTCACTCTCACTTGCTCTCTAGTTCAAATAAATAAATAAAATCTTAAAAAAAAAGAAAACTACCGATAAGCATGATCTCAGGGTCCTGGGATCGAGTCCCACATCGGGCTCTCTGCTCAGCGGGGAGTCTGCTTCTCCCTTTCATTCTCCCTCTGTACTTTCCCTCCTTATTTCTCTTTCAAATAAATAAATAAAATAAAAAATAACAATAACAAAATATATTAAATATTTATGTACCAGGCATTAAATGTTAACTCGAATAATCCTCACAACAAACTGTAAGTACTATTTTATAATCATTTAACATATTTAAAAAAAACTCAGGATAAGTAACTGAAAGCTAATTAGAAGTCAGTAAGAGAAAGATAACAGGAAAACTTTCAACTAGAAACTACCAACACAGTTCTAAATAATCCATGGGTCATAAGGAAATCTAAAGGGAAATCAAGAAATACATAGAACTCAGTGAAATAAAAGCACAACATGTCAAAATTTATGAAATCCCGCTAAAAAGTATTGAGAAGGCGATTTATGGTACTAACTACTTATGCTAGAAAAGAGGAAAAGTCTCTAATCAATAATTTAAACTCCCACCTCAAGAACCTAGAGAAAGAAGATTGAAATAAACACACATCAAGCAGAAGGAAGGAAATAATAGGAGAGGAGAAATAAATAAAAATGAAAACAGAAAAACAAGAGAAAAAATCAACAAAACAATAGCTGTCTCTGAAAAAGTCAATAAAATTGACAAATATCGAGCAAAACTAACAAAAGAAAAGACATGAATTTCAATATTAGGAACTAAACAGGAGATATTACTACACAGCCTGCAAATACCAAAAGGATAATTAGGTAATGCAATGAACAACACTGCACATACAAATTTGTCAGCTTAGATTTAAAAAAACAAAGACAAGAAAACCCTTTAACTCAAAAAATATAAACTACCACAATTGAATTTATAATTTTAAAACTCTCAAAAAAGAAATGTCCAGGTCAAGATGGTTTCACTGGGAAATTCTCCCAAACATTTAAAGAAAAAATAACACAATTTCTATACAATCTCTTTAAAAAAAATAGGAGAGAATAATTTCTAATTTATTTTATGAAGCTAGTATTACCCTGATACCAAAATAAGACAAAGAAAATACAAAGAAAGAAAATAAAAAGGAAAACAGAACTGTAGACCAATAAACCTTATAGATACAAATGCAAAACTCCTTAGTAAAATATTAGCAGGGCACCTGGATGGCTCAGTCAGTTAAGTGTTGGACTTTGGTTCAGGTCAAGATCTCAGGGTCCTGGGACTGGCCCATGAGGTACTCCACACTCGGCTGGGAGTTTGCTTTCCCCCCACCTGCCCCTCCCCAACTCGTGCCGTCTCTCTCTCTTTCTCTTTCTCATAAATAAATAAAATATTTGAAAATAATAAAAATAAAAAAACAAAATATTAGCAAATAGAATTCAACAACATAACAACAAAAAGTATTATATACCATGGCCAAATGGGATTTATTCCAGGCATGTTAGACTGTGTCAATATTTGAAAAGCAATCATTATAATCCACCATATTAACGGGCTAAATAGAAAAGTCTCACAATCATGTCAATTGATGAGTCAACAGCATTTGACAAAATTTAACACCCATTCATGATAAAAACTCTCAGATAAATAGGAATAGAGGGGGACTTCCTCAACTTGATAGAGATCATCTACAAAAACCTACAGCTAACATTATACTTACGGGTGAAAGACTGAAGGCTTTCACCCAAAGATTGGAAAATGCAAGGACTTCTGGTCTCACCAACTTAAATCAATGCAGCATACTGGAAGTTATAGCCAGTGCAATAATGCAAGAAGAAATAAAAGGCACACAGATTGAAAAGGAAGAACTACAACTGTCTCTATTTGTAAATGACATAATTGTCTATGTAGAAAATCTTGAAGAATCTACAAAAAATTCTTTGATTATAAATAAATTCAGCAAGGTAAACATACAAAAATCAATTATATTTCTATATACTACCAAAGAACATGTGGACATCAAAATTTAAAATACAATGTCCTTTGTAATGAAATACTTAAGTGCAAATCAACAAAACATATATAAAATTGGTATGCTGAAAACCACAAAACACTGATGAAAGAAATCAAAGTTCTAAATAAGTGGGGGAAGATACTGTGTTATATGGATTAAAAGACAACATAGTAATGATGCCAATTATCCTTAAATAAATATTTAAGTTTAATACAATTCTGTGAAAACCCCAGTAGGATTTTTTGAAGCTAGATTATTTAAAGTAAGCAATTTATTGGAAAGACAAAGGAACTAGAATTGTTATTAGGTAAATCTCCAGAGAATTATAGTGAGAGGAAAAAAAAAATTCCAAATGGTAACAAACCATATAAGTCCATTTATATAACTTCTTAAAATGACAAAATTATAGAAATGGAAAACATATTAGTGGTTAATAAGAGTTAAGAAGGTAGGAAGAGAAGGGAAATAGGTGTGGCTATAAAGGGTAATATGAATGATGAGTGATCTTTATGGTAATGGCAATGGTCTGTATTTTGACTATAGCAATGCCAATATACTTGTAGTGATATTGAGCTATAGTTTTGAAAGGTGGTACCAGTGGGAAAACTGCATAAACAGTACATGGTATATCTGTATATCATTTACAACTTTATGTAAATCTATAATTATCTCAAAATTAAAAGTTTATATATATTTTTTAAGTCTACTACAAAAGAAGACAACAGATACAGATTATTCCACTCAGGAGCCCTATCTCATCTTTCAAGTAGAAATAATCCTTCTATTTATGCTTTTTAAATTTTTCTTCGGGATCATAAAGTTAAACGGAGAGTTTTCCAATTCATTTTCTGAAACTATCATAAACTTGCTGCCAAAACCTGAGAGAGATCACAGAGAAAAATGAAAAGAACATTATCACTTATGAATAATACCAAGTTCTTAAGTAAAATACCAGGAAGTAATTATTTTTAACTACTTCCAAGAATGCTAAGATGATTTAACATTAAGGAATTGATTCATTGAATTTATCACATTAATAGATCAAAGAAGAGAAAAATGGTCATCTTGATTAACCAGAAAAATAATTCCTTGTAAAAATCCATAGTAAAATGTGAGTAAATATTCTTTATTAGTACATTAAACAATATCTTCCTGAAACCAAAAGCCAACATCACACTGTATAAGAAAATGCCAGAAATACTTCTATTAAAGCAAAATAACCACTATTGCTATTATAATAACCATATATTCTTTCATAACTTCAATTAAAAAATCAAAATTCCTCAAATATATTTGAAGAACATGAAAATCGCCACTGTGAAATATAAAAGATATATATATAGAGAGAGATATATATATCTATATATATATATATAAATGGAGAGATATCTTTTGTTCTTTGAATGCAAACCCCACTGTAGTAAACGCATTTCTCTACCAAATGGATCTGAGTATGTAAAATAATTCCAGTAAGAATCCTGTTTTTTCAATAAATTTGATCAAATATTTCCAAAAGAATCTTCCTCTGCTTGTTGTTAGGACTCAATTGTTCATTTACTTACTCACTAAAATATTTATTATGCCTCTATTATAGGCCTCATATTGTGCTAGGCCAAGGAATTGCCAGACTACAGAATGTATATTTGGATCCCATTAATATAAAACATACATACAGTAGATATGCCTAATTGTTAGGAGTAGTTATCTGAGGGTGCTAGGACTGTGGTAGTACTCTCCGCAGTATTGCTTACCCATATTTTCATTTTTTAAGCTGAAAAAATTACCTATGGAATTTTTCTTAACAAAGAAAATAAGCGCTTAAAAAAGTAAAGATACTCACTGTTTTTTATATAACTGAGATAATTTATTTTAGGAATGCTAGATAGAAGAAAAACATGAAAAACAAATTGCTAAAATTCCATTTACATATTTGCATTTTCTATGAGGTTTAATGCAAATATTCGTATCTTGTTTTTTTTTTTTTTTTTTTTGTATTGTCTTGCCACAAAGGTATTCTTAAAAAAGGGAACACAGAGGGCACCTGGCTGGCTCAGTTGGTTAAGTGTCTGCCTTCAGCTCAGCTCATGATCCCAGGGTCCTGGGATCAAGTCCTGCACCTGGCTTCTTGCTCCGCTGGGAGTCTGTGCTTCTCCCTCACCCTCTGCCCCTCCCCTCAACCAGCACCCCACCGCATGCCCCCCCGCCCGTGCTCTCTCTCTCTTTCTTAAATAAATGAACAAAATCTTTAAAAAAAAGGGAACATAGATATTCATACAACAAACACAATAGAAATATTTGTCAGTATATATAAAATGGATCAAACATGGGTTTTCAAGTTTGGTGCATTAATTTTTTTTTAACTGTACTAACTTGTTTTAAAATGTAATTAATAGTTCCCTATTACAATAATGTATTTTTCTGTCTTAGCTCTTCTTTCTGATGCGTAGTTTCCATAAAGGCTGTAATTCCCTCACCAATAAGTATAATTTAGGCCAAGTATTAGTATTGTTCCCTTTTACCAGATAAGAAAATAAAAACTTAGAAAGTTCATTCAACTTTCCCAAGACACACAACTAGTAAGTTTTAGAACTGAGATCTGAACCCAAATATTCTGATTCCAGAATCCATTTGCTTAACCATCACCTAATTTTCTTAAGTCTCTGATTATCAAGCATTATGAGAGATACGTATTACACTAACTGCCAACTGATTGTTAGTCATATTACACAGAAGGGAAAGCTATTTCCCGTATGGCCTATGGCCATATTCAGGATGACCCAGAGACTCAAAATAAATATTTTAAATAATTCAAGTTAGAAAAAAAAGGAAGGAAGAAAGACATAAAGTGAGAAGGTCAATCAGATTTATACTGGAAAGATTATTCATTGAAGGGGAAAAAACGCCGTTTGGAGAAACAATGACTCACGATGTCCATGATGTAGGTAGGAAATAGACCAGGAAATAAATCACATTTCTGAAATGAGAAGCCTTTGAGATTACTATAAAGTTTTCTCAACTTAAGTTCCACATTTTCTATGTAAAGAACTTGTATTTATAAATTGAAAACTTATTTTGTGGGTAAAAGACACTTTTGAAAATGAAATATCATTGACTGTCCAGTAATAAAAGTGAACCTAAAGATAAAATCTAAACCCTTTAAGGATAATTTCAATTTCTCTTTCCTATTTTGATTCAATTGTGTGCTGTTCTTCTCATTAAAGTATGTTGTTCTTGTCATTTTGTTTAATTTAATGAGGTCTTTCCCTCTAATTGTATGTGTATACTTTGCATAACATTTTTAAGTTAGTTTTGGTCACTGAGCCAAGTATTAAACTCAACTTCCATTTGAATTTAGTTAAATGTAATCTGCGATATTTTTGCTAATCGGTTAGCTATTTAAATAGCTTAGGTGGATAAACTATAAATTAATCATATTCTCAAATAAAATTGACAGTGAAATGTTTTAATGTTTCATTGAAGAATTAAGACTTGATTATTTTACTTTAAAAGAAAGAAATAATGTATAAAATTGAGTATTTGGAGACAATAGAAATTGAAAGCATTTTATTCAGTGTATTGTCTACCCCAACCAATCCTACAGATACCATTTATTAATCCTAATAGGTTTTTTTTTTAAGTAGACCAGTGATTGTAAAGATGGAAAGCCTAGTCAGAAAAAACTTGAAAATATTTTTAAAATATGTTTTTTTGTCCATGAGTAGATATTAGAGTTCTAATAATAATACTCTGGTTTCCTGATGCAAGCTTAATTGTTTTTTTCCTATGGATCCCTTTAGAAGAAACTGCATTATGTTTGTGCATACTTTTGAAAGAGGGAAGAGGCATAGTGTTACTAAGTCCTTAGAATATCTTTTTGTTGGACATGAGAGCAGAAGATGGTTTGTTAGTCCCTTGAAGGATGATATGGAAACATTTGGTTCACAGTGAGAGTTAAACTGTGTCTGGCTCCTATCAGTAAAGGAAATTGAGTTAGAAATAGTGGTATACCTGTGCTAGTCACTAACAGTCATAAGGTTTGGGTAAGAGTGACAGTTTGCCCTACAAAATACTTAGTACTTGTATCACGTCATGTATTTCCAGGTGCCGAGCAACTGTTGCTGGTTTTATTATAGATTCACTCCCTGCCAATTTATTGTGTTTTAAACAATGGATGATGCAGACCATGGGAACCTCAGTGAAAATGTATTCCCTAGCAGTGTCCGGATGTCATACATATATTTCTGGTGGGAAAACAAGGTGGATAAAGCCATGTCATTCATTGACCACAACAAATAATATTTAAAGTACTTGATTAGTATGAGGAAGTTTATGCTAAATTAGGAAGCATGTTTATTTAGAGTAGGAAATGCTCTATATTTTCAACATGCAAAAAAATTTTTTCTTGTCTGAAAATTTAATAAACAAAATGCTTCTTCGGTTCTCCAGGTGTTTGTCAGAGTTAAACTCGTTTTCCATCCAGTTTCCATCCTTTATTCTAATAGTACTCCTTTACTTTGTCTCATTCTAAAGGATGAGTATAAAACCTTTTTTTGCCATTTGATTTTTCCATTCAAAAAAATCTGCATTTCTAAATTTAGCTTTCTCACTGTGCTTATGCCTTCAAATCTTTCACAGCAGTTTTCTGCTCTTCAATAAGGAAAGCACGCTGGACCTTGGCAAAGACACGTTTAGCACACATGGAACCACCAAAGGCCCCGCTGACGTGTTTTCTTAGACAACCTCAGGAAAACTTTAGGTCCCACAGCACGATCTCCACTAAGTTGGCCTGGGCACAGGCCACATGTGGATTTTGATGCTTTTCAGAACCTTCTTGGTATAAAGGTAAACAATTCTATTACTGGGATTATTACTAGGATCTATTACTAGGGAAACAGCCTGGTTTTTTGCTTTTCTTATGGAAAGAAAATTTTATATTTTTCTCCCATAAATGTAAAACTAACAAAAATCCAACATTCCGACTCCAGAGGCTGGTGGAAGATGACATCTGACTGCAACATAGAGTTCTCCTCGGAACCATCTTTCTCAACTCGCCAGAGCATCCCAGCTGACGTCAAACGATAGTGAAAGCACTGCAGTGCCCAGCAGGCAGTGAGGTCTGCTGTGGCCACAGAGACAGGAGGATGACCTGCTTTTGCCAAACAGAAAGGCAACAGCAACCAAAGGTGGTGGCCTTCCTGAGTTGGAACGTCCCGGGAAGCTTGATGATTAAAGGTTTCGGTTGAGAGTGGGAAGAAGGCTGGGTCTGGCAAGCAGGTTCCCAGGTGTTCTGGGCACACAGGGGTGCAGTGTGGAACCCTAACACCCTGTCCCAGGGGAGCCCCAGTGCATGAGCAGGCTCTCTGGAGAAGCCAGCCCACCCCTGCTCATATTTGGACTCCACAGATGTTGCTGAGGAATCTTGTTTGGTGAGGACACCTTCTCATGCTCCCCAGACCCATCTTCTGCCAACACCTTGGCAGCCCAGGAACCAAACTCTCTGGAAAGGCCCTGGGCTGAACACAGAGGGCAGTGACAAGAGTGTGGACAGGGACCTGGCACTCAGCCTTCCAGACACCATGACAGCTGGTTTTGTTAGACTGGATTGTAGGACAGCCGGTGGTGGTATGCCAAACCCTGGACCATTCGGAATGCCTCTAGACACCATCCCTGGAAGAAAAAAATGTTTTAAATGAACAGTTCTTTTTCATGTTATAGGAGGTGCTAGTTAAACTTACCTGTATTTTTACCCCAGAATATTTTTCAAAGAAACAAAATAAGTTTTATTCCAAACTTATTAAATCTTACTAAATACAAAAAGGGAGGACTTTCCAAAGGGACTGTCAAATTTATCAAGAGTAAATACACCTAATTTTTCAGTGTGGTAGTTATTTTTACAGAAAGAACACTGGGCAGGTGTATTTGGCTAACATAATTCAAGGAATTAAAATTCTCATTTAGATCTAAGGAAAAAAATAAAGAATCACGTCAGATTAAAGTGTCTATATAAAAGGTGACTGAAGTAAGTATTTTCATAATTTATTCATTCAAGGAACATTTTCATGAGGTAACATTTAGCTTTAAGAGTATTCAGTGCTCCTTAAGATGACCACTCTTTATTTTTTATATTGCTTGTTGCCCCAATTCTTTATGTAAAATAAAACCATATCCATTTTACATTAGTCACTTTACACCAGCATACTCTGTGTATTCAAAATAAATGCATGCCAACTGGGCTGAGTCACACCATCACTTAACTGAATATTAAGAAAACAGCTACTTAACCCACCCTGGGCGACCCAAATGAAAGATCTCTCAGTCTCCATTAGGTCATATGACTTTTCTTTCTTTTCTTCTTTTTTTTTTTTTTTAGTATTTTCCATTAGGTTAGCCAGGCTTGATTATATGATGGAGGCAGAGGTCCCAAGAGACAAGGTACAGCAGCATCTCTGCTGCATTCTATTTGTAAAAGCAAGACACAGGGCCAGCCTAGGAGAAGGTATAAAGTCACATTGCAAAGGGCATGGATTTAAGGGGAAGTGGAGAATCGTGGTCATTTTTGCCACCAACGACACTATGTGTTTAATATTAAAAGGGGGGAACAGTACTACTACTAATAATAATAGTGTACACTGAGTAGTTATTATGCACCAGATATATGTGTGTGTGCGTGTGTGTGTGTGTGTGTGTGTGATTAGGCTTCCTGAATATTTTATGAAGTAAGTTTTATTATTCCCATCTTACTAGTGGGGGAACTGAGGCAAACAAGATGATGTTTGTGTTACAACAAAAATACCGATGAGAATGTTTTTTTATGTTCAAAATTAAGTAACTGTGAATTACTCTGAGCCCTAAAAATCAGTTGTTAGGAGAAAAAAAGAAAACGGAATCATCCTTTAAAACAGGTGATTCTAGGCCGCGGCGGTGGCAGCGGCGGGGTGCGGGTGAGGGAGTCGGGCCTCGACGCCCCTCCTCACCTCCGTACCCCAGGAACTGTACCTAGTCCAGGACCGGTTAGCATTCCGTGGAGGTGCGAATCGCTGCTGGAACGTCGGTGCCGACCCCGGCGGTAGACTAACGGATGTGTTCTACAGCGTGATGTTGACTGGCTCCACTTCCTTCTATGATTGTTACAAATCGCAGAGTGAAGACAGTGTTGACCTACGGCAGACCACCTATACTCCACTTTCTTCATCAACAGAATATTCAAGTTCTGTGGATTCTTCATTTTTCTATGCACCATGGTCTACTTATGGAGATGATATTAAACAGCCTTGTAATTCTCAGGTCAATGTAAAGAACAGGATTCAAACGGAAAGAAATGACTATGGCAGTGAAACAGACTTATATGGACTTGTGTCTAATATTTTGGAAGAACAAGATAAGTCACAGCCATATTTTGCTGAGGGGTTAGTATATTATATAAGCCATATGGTATATAGTAAGCTTTTAAATTCACATATACTAGATTACTGTAGTTATTTTTACTTAATAAAGGATCATCTGACAATAGACATGTTAATTCACATATTTGTATCTAACAGCCTTGATTTTGGTGAGGTACTTAGCATACAATGGAAGTTTCATACTAAAATTTAATTTACTATTAAGAACTTTCATTTGGAAAATTATTCTTGCATAATTCAGAGCTATTTCCCTCGAGTTTATGAGCTAAAGTTTGGCTTAAAGTGTATAAATTCCAAAGAACTTTTATAGATATATCCCAAAGAATAAAACTATCATTACTGCTATGCAAAAAAAAAAAAGATGATTCTAGTATGTAAAATAGAAATGTTATCACCTAATTCTGTCACTCAGATAACTCTGTCTTCATGGAAAAATAATTGTCTTTAATAAGCTATTATAGTATTGAACAGTAAGAATCATATTTAAATGTCTTCCTAGCTATATCATCACTATAGTAAATTCCTACAAATGTTTTTCCTATATTCCGTAGACATTGCCAGAGTTTTTTGAATGAGGGTGAACAATGGTACCATTTATCAGCACCTGGTTTTTCTGTTTGTTTTTGTGAAAAGTACATTCACATCAAATATATACATATATAGAAATATATATATATATACATATATTTAAATGTTCCTTTATTTACTGACTCACCTAACTTCAACCATTTCGTATGTCAAAGAAATGAGAGAAGGAAGGCACAAAGTTACTGAAAGTTGGAGGGGTTTTATACCAAGATAAGAATGTTGTATACTCATACTTAACCATAAAATATGGACAATAACATGAAAAGAATTCCCAATTGTATTATTTAGCAAGAACAAGATACTTAATTTTTTAGAAGGATACCTAGTTTGTCTTAAAATTCTGCTATTTGGCAAACATGATTAATTTGGCTTAATTAATTAATTTGGATTAATATGGCTCAAAGATACTAAGAATTAAGGAGATTAGTTGAAATTATCTTTGATTAGAAGTCAGAAGACTTAGGGTGCCTGGGTGGCTCAGTCAGTTGAGCATTCAACTCTTGATTTTGGTTCAGATCATGATCTCAGGGTCATGAGATCAAGCCCCCACATCAAGCTCCATGCTGGGCATGAAGCCTGCTTAAGATTCTCTCTCTCCCTCTTCCCCACACACTCTGTCTCTCTAAAAAAAGAAGTCAGAAGTCTATTCTGAACGTTGCTCTCCATTATAAGCTACATAACTTTACACAAGTTAATTTTGAGAGCCTCGGTTTCCTCATTTATAATTTTGAAATAATGATACCTACCCTGCCTTCCTAACTGGGTTTTACAAAACTCAAAGCTGATGATGGGTGATGGTGTTTTGTAAACTGTAAAGCCCTAGACAGATATCAGGAATGACTGATAATGGTGATGTACTTTTGCTGCACTGAGCACGAGTTATGGAAGTTTATAAAGATTCCTTCAAAATGCACTTAATCTGCTTCTAATTTAGACAATGCTCTATCATTTATGTGGTAATAAGGTAGAGGAATAGATCAAAACATTTATATAATTAGAAGTTGATCAAAAAAATAAAGCCCCCATCTGTCTGGGACTATGTGATACAAATGGAACAGTTCTGAATGATGATAGGTAAAAAAGTCATAATAATAGCCGCCAATTTTTCTATTCTTTTGCCACAATTCCATCATGAGACATCATGGCAGATTTGATGATCCTTTAAGCAAGGTAAGAAGGCTATCAGCAATTTGATTTGAGAAAAGCAGGGAATGCAATGTGTAATAAACTTGGGAGGAGCGACCACCATCTAAAGTTTCAGAGATCTCGCTTAGTAGATGGGAATTTAAGTCTTAGCTAAGAAAAAGTATCTATCATAAATGATCATATCACTAGTAGCTATTGTATATTGAGCATTTTTCTCTGTATCACTTCTTTATGTAAACTGTCCTGTTTTTTCTTAATAACATTGGTGTGGAGTATTACTTTTTACTCATAAGAAAATCAGCTTTTAAAGGTGATATATTCTGGTGCACCTGGGTGGCTCAGTCGTTAAGCGTCTGCCTTCAGGTCAGGTCATGATCCCAGGGTCCTGGGATCGAGCCCCACATCAGGCTTCCTGCTCTGAGGGAAGTCTGCTTCTCCCTCTCCCACTCCCCCTTGCTTGTGTTCCCTCTCTCGCTGTCTCTTTCTCTCTGTCAAAAAATAAAATCTTTTTTTAAAGATTTTATTTATTTATTTGAGAGAGAGAGAGAATGAGAGATAGAAAGCACGAGAGGGAAGAGGGTCAGAGGGAGAAGCAGACTCCCTGCTGAGCAGGAAGCCCGATGTGGGACTCGATCCCGGGACTCCAGGATCATGACCTGAGCCGAAGGCAGTCGCCTAATTTTAAAAAAATAAAAAAGGTGATATATTCTGGCCAATGCCACACAACTATTCAGCAGTGGGCTCAGTCCTCAAACCTAGCTTTAGTTATTGCCAAAGGGCATGAGAGAGTGAGAAAACATCTGAGGCTCCAGCCACATTGTTTATTTGGAAACTTCTTATATATATATTTTTTTTACTAATTCAGTCTGATGTTACATAGAATTATATTATACATTGCTCAGCAAGAAGAAATCCTTTCTCCCACTTAGAGAAGTTAATTGCTTGTGAACAGAATCAAAAATTTGAAGTGTTGAGGGCTGTTGCATAACCTTGTTCAGTTTGCACGGAATTGACAATACATTCAAAGATTTACTTGAGCACCTATGCAGTTCCTTCCCTAGGCACTGGGGAGAAGAGAAAAATAAATGACATGAATTGCCAGTTCTGGAGGAATTTACAGCTTCCTTGGCAAGAAGACACACAAAAATAATAACAATGCAAAAATTAATAAAAAATTTTAAATAACTTTAAATAGAAAGTAATAAAAAATAGTAGCAATAACAAAATTTTTGATTTAATAAAAGTTGAGAAAAAGGGGCACCTGGGTGACTCAGTTGGTTAAGCATCCAACTCTTGATTTCTGCTCAGGTATGATCTCAGGGTCCTGAGATTGAGCACCGAGGGCTCTACCCTCTTCAGGGAGTCTGCTTCTCTCCCTCTCCCCTCTTCTTCTGCCCCTCCCCCTCCTCTCTCTCTCTCTCTTTGTCTCAAATAAATAAATAAATCTTTAAAAAAAAAGTCAAAAAAAAAGAAAAGACACTTCCTGGGAGAGGTCAGAGAAAAGAGACAAGTAGGGAAAAAAGAGATTCTGAAGGCTGGGATGCTTTAGCTGCTTTATAGTGAACTTTCACCGATAGAGATGACGGGCAATTATTCCAGGTATAAGGGGTTGTATGCACTGGGGAGGCACTGAATGGTGAAGTATCCTCACTCTTCACGTGGAGGAATAGCAAGCCATAAAGCTGAAAAGGTAGTAGAGGCGATGAAAGGCTGTGTTAGAAATTGTGACTGTATTAGTTTACAATGGTAGGGTTTGAATGAGTCTGAAGAGTACAGAGCTATGCTTTAACAAGACTGACCTATCCATGTACACGAAAAAGGAGAGACTGGACAGGAGGGGCCCAGGGAAGAAATTCTTGCAAGAAATCAGTCAAGAGGTAATTAAGATCTGTTCCAGAATTGTAGGAAAGGAATAGAAAGAAAAACCTGAATATGTAATACAGAGAATTTGCTGATTGAATGGATGTTGGCTTCAAAAGAACAGGAAGTCTAAATAAATACTTACTCCAAGTTGTTCAGTCTAAGGAGGAAGTTCTTACTTGAGGTGAAAGAAAATGGGATCAGTTAAATTTGAAATAATGTGGAGGCTTCTAAATGGAGAAGTGATTAAATGTTTGGATTTGACTCTCTGCATAGTAATTGGAGCTGATGAACACAGATTTTGAAGATACACATGAAGTTCACTGTTGAGGTCTCAAAAGTGGATAATGAGCAAAAAGAAAAGGAAATAAAGAGATTAAGATAACGGATGGAACTATTTGAAATGCCAGCATTTGGGATGTGAGAAGAAAAAGCAAAGCCAGGGATTCTGCATTTAATGGTTAAAGCAAAAGATTGCATTGAGAAATAAAGACCATTGTTGTAAAGTGCAGTAGGAGTTCCATGAAAAATAAAATTAGAGACTGAACTCCATGTTTAGGGTTGGTAATCTTGAGAGGACATTTACAGTGAAGCATCAGAGCCAAATTCATATTTTTAGATATTAAAGAGTGAAAAGAGAGGATAAAAGAAAAACTTGACATGGAAGAACCATTGCAGATAATTTGACCCACTGATCAGACATATTTGGAAGGTTAGAACCATTAGGCCAGATTTTTACTTCGATAAAATCAAATGAATGCTTTCCAGGACTTTTTTCCCTTTAGACCATGTATATACAGCCTAAGACTTCAAGCCTGGCTCAAACAATCAGATTCAAAATAATAAAAATGCTTATTCTTTGAAAAACTAGATGCAAACTTTCAGTCTTTCAAAATAAAAACAAAAGGAAAAATACTCAAACCTAAAGTGTTCCTAAAATTGACCTTATTAAATGATGTACCACAGGAAAAGAACAAAACAAAGAGCCAGCTAAAGTAGTAATAAATGTGGAAAGGAACTTGCCTGGTAGGGGAGGATGTCATAGGAAATCCAACATAGGTATGGTAGGACTTACTGCGGGAGACGATAGCTTATAACAGAGTTTATTATGTAACATAAGTATAGCATTTATCTAAAAAAAAATTCTAAAGAAATTCCTCATTGTTCATTTGAAGTGCAGAGGCCAGAAGAAATTATAGAAAATTGGGGAAAATGCAGGCTGCTGCCTTCTGTAGTCTTTAACAGACATTGTTGACCCTCTATTAAGGAGTATTCAAATGTGAACAAAGAAAAGCAGCATGCCAATATTTCTTTTTAAGGTTAAAAACATCTAGGGAGTTTTTGAGCACCATGGCTTAAGCCTCTAAAGTAGGTTTTCACAGTATCCAAGAAATTCACAGCATAAAGCAGTTAAGTGTGGCATCCCAAAAGAACCAAAGTACAGGACTCCAAAGTGGCATTTCCCCTATGGTCTAAAGATTGGAACCAAGTGTCTACTTGTTACAAGGTTCACACCCCACCCAGGCGTGACTCTTTATCTGTTTGTGCTTCCCAATCACACAGAATCACACCACTGATTGAAAACACATACACAAACTTTGTAAGTGATAAATTCCTCTGATGGTTAAATAAAGAAAATTATTCTCTTTGGTAAATGAGCATTCACTTTATCAGTTGAGTAACATTTCTTTGGCTATCTTGTTAGCAAGTGACAATCTAAAATAAACTGACTTAAATATAAATTAAATCTATTCATTGGTAATTAAAAAGTCCATATACATGTATTTAATTTCAGATGAGGTGCCCCCCTCCCCCAGGGGCTCAAATGGAATGACCAAAGGCCTATTCTTCTCCATCCCTCGGCTCTGCCTTCCATGGTAATAACTTTATCCTGAGGCTTCAAAATTGTTTCTTTTGGCAGTTTTAGGTTTTCTCCTTAGGGTAGATAACACGCTTCAGCAGATCTTGACGTCACTTCCTGATACCATGCCATCCCACAGGGTGGGGAAAAAAAAAAGCCATTTTCCTCCCACCAACCTCAGCAAATGTTCTCTCCTTCCCATAAAGGATGACTGGATTATTCTTTAATCATTGTGGCTGAACACTGGAATAAGCCAATGAGTTAACCAAGTCCTGGAACATAGAATTGAGTGAAGAAGTGTAGAGTCAATCTCTCCACCATCACTTATGGAGAGAATAGAAAGAATGATTCCCTAGAAGAATGTTGTAGTGCTATTTTACTCTTCTCTCCTCCAGATAAAAACAACAAAAAAAGGGAGTGACAAAAACACGAGGTGTTCATTAAAATCTCTCCTAGACTCATTAGTTGAGGGAAGGTCTAAATAGGATAGATTATCCTTGACCAGAGACTATTAATATTATACAAAGTCAAGATCAGAGCAAACTGGACTCCAAACTGCAGGAGTCCTTCAAACCTACCAGTCAAATATAAATACTAAATCAGAAGAAAAGGAGACAATTTGGAAAACAGAGAACTATTTTGTTGGTATTCACCTGAAGAGAAAATTCCGACCAGCCATGATAAGGCCCGAGTATGTTTATCTCTAGGCAGATGTATTTTTTCTAATTCAGTATATTTCTCAGCACATCTCCATCAGTATATTTACTCTGTACAGAGTAATTGTATATATATATGTATATATGTATATGATATATATATCTCTGTATAATTTTCAAGGTCTGTTGAATCTTCATTTTCCAAGACAGATATCCCTAATAGAAAAAAGAAAATTTTTCTTTCAGTGTAGGTTATTAAATTAGTTCCGTGGAATAAGTCAATCCCTGGAAAGCCTGACTGGCATAGGTTTTCACAGACCTACTGACCCTTAATCAATAAATAAACAGAAGGTATTACTAAATACTTGCTATGGCTTTAGCTGCCTATCAGATTTTGAGATCTATATGACTGAGAGGCCAAACTCTTATGGAACTCAGATGAAAAAGAAAACATGAGGCCTTTTCTGGCTTTTAATCTGTATACAGCACTCCCACAAGAAGTTTTCCACCTCTACAACAAGAAATATGATGGGAATTTCAGGAAACAGAAGAGCTTACATTTCTAAGCCAAATTTTTTTACCCACTTGTGAATTCAGCAAATACTCATGAAGAGAAGGAAAGGATATTTGATAAGGAAAAGTGACACCATTCCAAAGTAAAAGAAATCTTTAAATATTGATTTTAATTTTAAATATTGCTGGAGGAAGATTAGGAAGGGGGAAAACATCTTTCTACTATTATGATAACCTGAACAGAACATTTTACTTTGAAAACTTGGTAATGTAAATATTGATTCTCATTAAATCCTGGTTCTAGATTTCATGGAGGATTACAGAGATGTTTTATTCCTTCATTGGTTGAAAAAATTATTTAGAATTCTAATACCTGTTACCTTCCTTTGATGATGATATAATAATAAAAAAGAGTACTTATATATGTGTAAAATTTAACCATGATATATATATATATATATATATATATATATATAGAAGAGAAGGAGAGCCAGAATAATGGTTAATGGTAAAAATGGAAGATTGATGATATTCCAAGGTAATTTTTTAAGATTTAAAGAAATATTAATAATTTTAGGGTCTATTGTTTCCAACTTAGATAGTATTTAATATACCATCAATGAAAGAGGCAAGAGAGGGTTGGCTATATTTTGATGAAATCTTTGTAGAAAAGAACTTGACAAAAAAGTGTTTTTCTATCATGACAAAAAAAGAAAGGGCTGTATATAATTGCCCAAATCACTGTGTTTTAGTAACAGTGATTTATTTTTTGTTTTGTTTATACAAGTGTTTATTAGCCATAATTGTCGTGGTTTTTAAGTGCCTACTCCATATATTGCCAGGATATGCTTCACTTTTAAATTAATTTTAGCATCATTCCCAAGTCATGTTCTTATTTTTCCCATACTTTGTAAATAATGATATCATATAGAATCTCACCCACATTCTATTTTTCCTTTGAGCTATGTAAACACACAGAAATCAACATTGTTTTAATTTTTGAAAAATCTACTTAAAAATAAATGTTCCCATCATATTTTTCTTTTATAATAAAACTTCATTGCAGCAAAGTATAGAATGTCCTCTTTGGTCTGAAGATGTAATAAAAAGTAAACCGTAGAATAAAATTTGGATTATAATAGGAATTTTATATATCTTTTATCTATCTATCATCTTTCTATCTGTCATCTATTTATCTATCCAGAAAAAGAGAGAGATTGAGAGATTTTATACTCATTGTCATAAGGCTTGATGGACATTTTCAATATAACTAAATGCAAACACAAAATGAGCAATAAGTTTAAAGTATGGACACACTTAAGAAATCACAATTCCTATTAGATTTTTGAAATGTTGAATACTGCTCACCAGATCTCTCCAGATTTCTCCAGCTTGTATCCCCTAGGGAAAGATTTGCATTTCCCTAATGAGTAATGTTAAACGTCTTTTCATCTGTGCATGTTTTATGGGGCAAATGTCTATTTAAATCCTTTGCCAATTTTTTTAATTGGGTTGTTTTTTTATGATTATATAAGTTCTTTGTATATTCTGGTTACTAGTGCCTTATCAGATAATATGATATATAGGGGCACTTGGGTGGCTCAGTTGGTTAAGCATCTGCCTTTGGCTCAGGTCATGATGCCAGGGTTCTGCTTCCCCCTCTCCCTCTGTCCCTCCCCACAACTCGTGTGCTCTCTGTCTCTCCCTCTGTTCTCTCTCTCAAATAAATAAATAAAACCTTTAAAAAATATATAGCATTTATAAATATTGTCTCCCATTTTATTTGTTTTCTTCATTTTCTCAATGGTATCATCAATAGCACAAAGTTCTTAATTTTGATATAATCCAATTTATTTACTATTCTCTTTTGTCACTGTGCTTTTGTTGTCTTATCTATGAAACCACTGCCTTTAATGAAGATTTACTCTGAAGTTTTCTTCTAAGAGTTTTATAGTTTGAGCTCTTACAATTTGGTCTATGATTGATTTTTAGTTAATTTTTGTGTATTCTATAACAAAGCATGTCCAACTTCATTCTTTTGTGTGTGGATATTCAGTTGTCCCAGCATCCTTTGTTGTAAAGACTGATATCCCCCAGTGAATTGTCTTGATACCCTTGCTGAAAATAAATTGACCGTAAATGTAAGAGTTTATGGCTGGACTCTCAATTAACATTCTATTTATTTATAAGTCTATCCTTAATGCTAATATCACCCTATCTTGATTACTGCTGCTATGTATTAAGTTTAGAAATTGGTAAATGTGAGTCCTCCAACTTTGTTCTTTTTCAAAATTGTTTTGGCTATTTTGGGTCCCTTGCATTTCAGTATGAGTTTTAGGATCATCTTGTCAGTGTCTTCAAAAAAGCTGGTATTGAGATAGAGATTGTGTTGAATCTGTAGATTCATTTTGGCAGTATTGCCAGGTAATAATGTATTATGTCCTCCAACCCATAAACATGGGATTTCCATTTATTTAGGTTTTGTTTTTTCTTTCAAATAATATTGTACAATTTTCAATTGTACAAGTATTGTACTTCATTGTTTATTATTAAGAATGTTATACTTTTGTTTTAAGTATACTTTTGTTATACTTTTGGGGTGCCTGGGTGGCCTAGTCAGTTAAGTGACTGCCTTTAGCTCAGGTCATGATCTCAGAGGCCTGGGATTGAGCCCCATACCGGGCTCCCTGCTGAGCAAGGAGCCTGTTTCTCTTTCTTCCCAGCTTGTGCTCTCTCCTTCTTGTGCTCTCTCTCTCTCCCTCTCAAATAAATGAATAAAATCTTAAAAAGAAAAAAAAAACTTTATACTTTTTCATTCTAATGTGAGTGAAATTATATTCTTAATCTCAATTCAGATTGTCATTGCTAGTGTATAGAAATACAATTGAATTTTTGTATACTGATCATGTATACTACAAATTTGCTAAACACATTTATCAGTTCCAACAGTTTTTAGTGGATTTTTTATAGACAAGATCATGTCATCTGCAAACACAGAAACTTTTAACTTTCTCCTCTCCAATCTGGGTGACTTTTTTTTGTTTTTTCTTTTCTTATTGCCTAACTCACCTGGTTAGTACAATGCTAAATAGAAACGGTGAAAGAATACATCTTATTTTGTTCCTTAACTTTGGGGAAAAGGCATTCAATCTTTTATCACTAAATATCTTAGCTGTGCATTCTTTGTAAATGTCCTTTATCACATCGAAGAAGTTTCCTCCTACTCCTAGTTCGTTGAGTGTGTATTACATGAAAGAGTGTTAGATTTTGTCAAATGTCTTTTCTGTATCTATGGAGATGATCATGTGGTTTTTGCACTTTATTCTATTAATATGGTGTAGTACAGTGATTGATTTCTATATGCTAAACTAAGCCTGTATTTATTCTTCTGCCTCATTCTATCCATTATAGAAAGTGTGATATGGAAGTCTGCAACTGTTATTTTTGAATTGTCTATTTTTTCCTTCAATTTTATCAGTTTGTTTCATGTATTTGGGGGTTCTGTTTTTATTTGTGTATGTGTTTATAATTGTTGCATATTCCATCTTCCTGTGGATTTAACCTTTTATCATTATGAAATACCACTGTTTCTCTAATAACATTTCTTGTTTTAAAGTTTATTTTGTCTGATACAGCCACTCCAGTTCCCACCCTGCACCCACACAGCCTTCCCTGTGACCAATATCCCCCACCAGAGTGGTACATTTGCTATAATTGATGAACCTACATTGACATGTCATAATTACCCAAAGTCCATAGTTTACATTAGGGTTCACTCTGGGTATTGTATAGTCTATGGGTTTGGACAAATGTGTAATGACATGTATCCATCATTATGGATTTATACAGAGTATTTTTACTGTCCTAAAAATCCTCTGTGCTCTACCTATTCATCTCTTCTGCCACCCTACCAACCCTTGGCAACCACTGACCTTTTTACTGTCTCCATAGTTTTGTCTTTTCCAGAATGTCATATAGTTGGAATCATATAGTGTAGATAGCCTTTTCAGATTGGCTTTTTTTCACCTAATAATATCTATTTAAGATTCTCTCATGTATTTTCATAGTTTGGTAGTTTTCACTGTTTCAGTGCTTTTCGCCTATATTTTTTAGTGCTGAATAATATTCCACCGTATGGATGTACCACAGTTTATTTGTCCATTCACCTACTGAGGGATATCTTGGTTGCTTCCAAGTTTGGGCAATTAGGAACAAACCTGCTATAATCATCCATTTGCATGTTTTTGGACACAAGTTTTCAACTCCTTTGGGTAAATACCAAGGAACATCACTGCAAATTGTATGAATATGTTTAGTTTTGTTAGAAACTACCAAACGGCCTTCCAAAGCGACTGCACCATTCTGCATTTCCACCAGCCATTATGAGAGTTCTTGCTTCACATCATCGCTAGTATTTGGTGTTCTCAGCGTTCTAGATTTGACCATTTTAATAGGTATGGAGTGGCATCTCATTGTTTTCATTTACCTTTCCCTGATGACATATGATGTGGAACATCTTTTCATATGCTTATTTGCCATCTGTATATCTTCTTTGGTGAGGTGTCTGTTTTTTAAGTCTCTGACCCATTTTTTAAATTGGGTTGTTTGTTTTCTTACTGTTGCATTTTAAGTGGTCTTTATAATTTTTGGATAATAGTCCTTTATCAGATGTGTCTTTTGCAAATATGTTTATTCAGTTCTGTGATAAGTCTTCACATTCTCTTGATATTGTCTTCTTGCAGAGCAGAAAATTTTAATTTTTATGAACTTCAGCTCATCAATTATTCTTTTCACAGATTGTGCTTTTGGTGATATACCTAGATGACCATAGCCATCTAAGTTTTTTTCTTATGTTATTTTCTAGCAGTTTTGACAGTTTTTTTTTTGTTTTGTTTTGTTTTACATTTAGGTTTCTGATCCATTTGAGTTAATTTTGTGAAGGGGATAAGGTTTGTATCTAGAGTCACTTTTTTACATGAGGACGTCCATTTGTTCTAGCACAATCCATTCACAATGGGTATTTTGATTTTTGTTCTCTAAATGCCCCATGTCTTTCTTGTTCTTCTGTTCATCATTTACTGCTTTTTTGGTACTAAGTAGCTATTTTCTACCATAACATTGGTATTCCTTTAGGATTTTTACTTATTTTTATTTTTTTAAGATTTTATTTATTTATTTCTCAGAGAAAGAGAGAGAGCACAAGCAGGGGGTGTGGCAGGCAGAGGGAGAAAGAAGCAGGCTCCCCACTGAACAAGGAGCCCAATGTGAGACTCAATCCCAGGACCCTGGGATCATGACCTGAGCCGAAGGCAGATGCTAAACTGACTGAGCCACCCAGGCATCCCAAGGATTTTTAAATTAAATATGTTTTAAATATTTTCTTTGTGTTTGACCAAGGGCTTGAATATGCATGTTAACCTGTAAAACCTAAATCAGATTTAAACTAAGTTAATTCTAGTAAAATAAAGAGACTTTACTCCCATATAACTCCATTCCCTACTCCTTTTATTGTGTTATTATTATTATACATATGAGGTCTATATATGTTACAAACCCAATAACACATTGTTATAACTATTACTTTATATAATCTTATGTCTTAATGAAGTGAAAGAGGGAAGAACAAGTACGTATTTATAGTTTATTATATGAACCTTCTTGTCATTTTGTGATTCTTTTCATTTCTTTTTGTGGATTTGAGTTACTATTTGGTGTCATTTTCTAGCTCCAATACAATTTTGCTTCCACCTGCCTCCTTTGTGTTGGTATTGTCAAATATGTGACATTTCTATAAATCTAAAATGCAATTATATACATATGTTTTATAAAATTTTTCATTAAATCAGGTAAGGGGAAAAAAGAGAAATGTGCAATTACATTTTTTTTTTTTTTACAACTGCCACTCTTTTTTTGCATTTGTGGATTAGATTTAATTATTTGTTTTCAGCCTGATCTGCTAGCAACAAATTCTCCAGGCTTTTGTTATCTGAGTGTTTTTGTTTCACCCTCATTTTTGAAAGATAGTTTTGTTATTTATAAAATTCTGTGTTGGCAGCTTTTTACTTAACATTTCTAGTATGTCATCCCTCTGAGTTCTAGCCTCTGTTGTTTCTGATGAAAAGACAACTATTAATCTTATTGGAGTTTTCTTGTACTTGGCAAGATTTTTTCTTTTGCTGCTTTCAGGATTCTCTTTGTCTTTCAACATTTTGTGTATGATTAGTACTAGTTTGGATATCTTTGCATTTATTCTACTTGAAATTGGTAGATGTGTAGATTAATGTTTTCCATCAAATTTCAGAAGTTCTCAGCCCTTCTCTATTTCATTCATTATTTCTGCCCCTTTCTCCTTCCTCATTCTGATAGGCCTCTTATGCATATGTTGGTGTCCTTAACGGCATTTAAAATTTTTCTGAGTTGTTCATTTTTCTTCATCCTTTTTTTCCTCTTTGCATTCAAATTCCACAATCTCTAATGATTGTCTTCAAATTTGTGTATGGGTCACCCTATATTTTGCATGTTTCATAATTTTTGACTAAAAATTAGAAACTTAAATAGTATATTATAGCAACTTCTGGAGACTGATACCCCCCATGGGTTGATGTTGCAGCTATTTGCTTAGCCATTTATTTATTTGTTTAGTGCACTGACTGATCTGACTCTGTGAAGTCTACTTCCCCTTGGTGTGCAGACTCTGGTGTTCCTGTCAGTTATTCTTTCTTGTTTTTATCTTTTAGCCTATCTACCGCCACATTGCCTCTGGGACTGCGTAGGCCACTTATTGTTCAAAGGTTGTAGTTAAGTCTTGTTTAGCCAGTAAGATTATTTACACTTTATCACTGCATGTACAAGTAGCTTAAAGGCTGTTATCACAGTTTGAGGAATTTATGTTTTTAACCCATGCCAAACCAGGGACTAGTAGCTTCTATTTTGCCTCTCTGATAATTTCTGAAAAGGCACAGTCTTGAGCATGCAGTCTGTCACACCACCAAGAATGCATATGATTTTATTCTTAAGACTGGCTTCTTAGGAGTTGCCCCTTGGTAAGAGTAGTTTATTATTCAATCAATGGTTGGTGAGAGCTTGTGCTTGTGGTCCTAGTGCCAATAAGCCTTCTGCGCTTTGTTGATTGATCTGCATGCTGCTTAGGGAACATTGTCAAGTTCATCCCACTCCCTGTTCTGATTTCTCCTGAGTGAATGATGCATAGAGCTTATACTCAGTACTCCTTACCTGCAGGGATGAATGTGATACCAGAAAATTCTTCTTGGGTATTTCTTTTTTTGATTCCATTAAACTTCTGATACCTGTGTCATTTTGCTTATTTCGGCTTATGTCATAGAGTTATGAGAGCCCTTTTAATTACTTTATACCAAAATGTCCATTCTTTTCAACAATGACATTAGGCATAGAATTCTCCACATTCTGTTTTGCATAAAGTTGTTTCCAAAGGGAGAGCTATGGAGCCCTTTATCTCTTAAGACTTGTCTCTCCCCACCAGGGTAGAACTTCTGTGACACTACACTAGAGCTGGAAGTAGAGATAGTGAACTGCTTCTCATGGAATAATACTCTTCGACAACTGAGTGCTCGCTGGGGGCATGGTATGGTGGTCCCTACTTTTCCTGGTTCACCTTCCCCAGAGTGAAATCTCTGCCCTATGAATGAGCTGAACAGCAGTATTGCAGCTCTGCTTTGTGATCAGCCTGACATGCATGGGTAGAGTTTCTATTTTATTTATTTTTTATTTCTTTAAAGATTTTATTTATTTATTTGACAAAGAGAGAGCACGAGCAGGGGGAGCAGCACAGGGAGAGGGAGAAGCAAGCTCCGGATGCAGGGCTCGATGCAGGGCTCAATCCCAGGACACTGAGATCATGACCTGAGCTGAAGGCAGCTGCTTAACTGACTGAGCCACCCAGGTGGCCCTAGAGTTTCTATTTTATGAATGAGGCTTGTTGGGGAAGAGAGACCTGATGTCTCTGCTGCCTTTGCCTGGAAGTAAAGCTCCTGCAACAAGGGACTGAAGAAGATGAGAAAACCTGACAGCCTGCTCCTCACAAGTTGGGAATGTAGCCCTAAACTGATGCTATGAGGGAGAGGGTGCCCCCATCTTCACTGCACTTAGCAGAATAAGAGCTCTTGGAACATTTTCACAAGAAGCAGCTTGGAGGAAGAGAAAGGACAGGAGCGAGTTGTGGCTCAAATGTCTCAGATTTTCACTGTTCTTACTGAAATTTAGTAGATTTTCGTGAATGAATGTTTCTCCATTTTCTGTATACCCTTAGGGCAGTTTCCAGGTTCCTTAAAGGATTGTTTTAATATTTTTTTTCCAGAAAAATTGTTGTTTCCATGCTACTCGCCCCTCAATTCTGGACAGGGCTCACAGAGCATTCAACTTTCAAAGTCAAGAATATAAATATTCTAATAAAAATATTTAAAAAATACATTGGTGAGCCTCATTGGAATAATAACTTATCATAGGTCATAAACTAGAGTTTGCTCTAGCTGTCTGGGCAGAACTGTGCCCTGTTCTTGAGTAGCATAGGGAATGCTTCTAAAGGGTGCTTTTGGTCACTAAGAATCAGAGGGAAAAGGAATCATGTGAACTTCATTTTTCCTAATATTACTGCTCTGTTCAGCACAGTGATATTAGAGGCCTGGGAGCAATCTTACATTCCATTTCATCCTTAAGGAAGGGTACCATCTAGACTTTGGTGAGGCTAGACATGACAGGCTCTACTGTGTGTGAAAACACTCAAGCACTCTGAAAAAGCCCTGCCCAGTCTCTGCACTTGCCATTTCAAAAACTGGTAACCAGATGTCGTCCAATCTGGAAAATTGGCTTCTATTACAGTGATATCAGGAATCAAACTATTTAGATGATGGTCTTTGGCTGAGGACTGGTTGGAAAGAACAGTCAGTATCATAAACATTTAGTGGTTCAGAGATAGGTGGGATTTCTATGGTATACTAAGAGGGTGCCGTGAGTTCTGATCCACTCACCTCCCTGGGACTTGTCCCATTTCTTTGCAACAGGTCAGGCTTAAGACGAGGCTATCAGTTCTATACATGACTCAGCACTCATCGTGATAAGCGTACTCTTTAACCCCCTTCACCTATTTCACCCATCCCCTAACCCTCCTCCCCTCTGGTAACCGTCAGTTTGTGCTCTAGAGTTAGGAGTCTGTTTCCTGATTTCTTGCTCTCGCTTTTTTTTTTTTCTTTTGCTCATTTGTTCTGTTGCTTAAATCCCATATATGAGTGAAATCATATGATATTTGTGTTTCTCTGACTGACTTATTTCACTTAGCATTATAGTCTCTAGCTCCATCCATGTTGTTGCAAATGGCAAGATTTCATTCTGTTTTTATTGTACACCTGAAACTAATATAACACTCTATGTTAACTATACTGGAATTAAAATAAAAAACTTAATTAAAAATTTTTAAAAATGAGATTATCTCCTAGATCCATAGGATATTAAAACTGAAAATGACTGACTATAAAGAAAATGGTAGACAGAATAATGACTTCCAAAATATGGGATGTTTTGATCCCCAAACTTTGAATATGTTATGTTATTGGCAAAGAAAAATTAAGGTTGCAGATTAATTAATATGATACTCATCTAACCTTATTCACCAGGACCCACTCAACAACAGTCAAGTAGAGCTGAGTGACTGCCACACCCTTGGACGGGGCAAGCTTTCTTCATTTTGTTCCAGTCCCTGCCATTCCTGATGGTTATCTACACAATGAGGTTAAGTGTTGGTCGCTTAGCTCACGCTATGCACTGGTGTCTTTATCAGAAGTGGGGGAAAATAATACTGAATTTTATTAAACCTGGCCTCACTTCACTCACTTACAATACTAGTCTAGAAGAGGGTAAACAGACAAGCCAAAAGAGATTACAGTATTAGGACAATATGTGCAGTAATCAAAGTAAGCATCATACCAAATACATGAGGTGTCCCAACCAAATGCAACCACATCTTATAATCTAGTTAATGTAGCTATGTTTAAGAGTTCAAGCAATGCTGTCAGTTTTAAGTGCCTGGTAAACTGTTTTTTGGCCACGGCTACAATGCTAGCTAAACTGTGGCCCTTTGCTGGCACAAACTCAATGAAACAGGATTTATTTTGTTCCACCCAGTGACTGAATATTTTAATGGTCATGGATTTGCTTCTCACAGGTGCTAGTTTCAGTCCCAGTGGTGTGTGTCATATTCTGGCAGGAGGCACTGCGTCAAGGTTTTTAGGCAAAGCCTAGAAAAACATGCAAACAATGTGCCGTTGTGGATTTGGATTCCTTCTTCTTCTGGAAAGAATTCTAACATTTCTACCACGTTCTCAGCAGGAAAGACTTTTTTTTTTTCCCCCCTACTTACTGACATGGAATGTCAAGCATTTAGGGAAACTAATTGTATCAGTCTGCCAACTTCAGAACCATAGTAATTTGTAGTTTCCCTGGTTGGTAAAGTGAGATGGACTAGTATTGGCAAAAGAGAAAATAATTCTCTTTGGAGCTTTTATTTTTCCAATGTGCTTTAAGGAAGCACAGGTGCAAAGCCTTTGCAGTCAAGAAAAACAACAAGATTTATGCATACTTGAAGCTGATACCACCTTCTTAAGAAGTAAGATAATCTTATCTGCAGTATGAACGAACTTATATGCTTGTAGAACAAATCTGAGACCCTTGTAATTTTTGTGAATCATAGCTAGCAGTCAAAGGTTATCTCTCAGTCCCAACTCTTCCCTAAATTCTGTACTGATAACTGAGATATTCAATACCTGGGGTATGTCTATTAAACATATGCCCACCAAGTAAGCAGAGGAGAGGGTCTCTCTCCTCTCTGCAGCTCCCTGTTTGGGAAGTTTAGATCTTTTATTCAAATGAAAGTGACAATTTAATAAAATAAACTAGGCATGTGGAAAGACCGAGTTTGATCAATCTTGGATTTTAGTACTAATCTCCACTTCAGCACAGTGTACTCTCTGTCTCTTTCCAGGTTCTAGTTTTGAAACCCCTTAACTGCAGGCTGGGACACACTTGATCATTCTTAATCTAGATGAGCAGATCAAAGTTGGTGTGTGACCATTTCAAAACTAGAACCTGGAAAGAGACAGAGAGTACACTGTGCTGAAGTGGAGATTGGTAGTAAAATCCAAGACTGATCAAACTCGGTCTTTCCACATGTCTGGTTTATCTTATTATTACTATATTCTCTTCTGGCCAACCTTACTGGGTAGAGATGATAGGTTTTCAAGATCATCTCATTTTCATCACAATGTCAGTTGCATTCATTGTTTTCTTAGGACATCTGGACCTGGACCTGTTCTTCCAGCATGGGCTTTAATCTCTATACTTCATACTTGATCTCTAACTGTGCTTCCTCAAGTTGGAAAGCAACACACACTGCACAGTTTTCAATTTCTCTCTCTTTCTTTCTCAAAATAAGCTGCAAATCTATAAAATCTTCTTCTAAGTTTTAATATTCAGCAATTCCTTATCCAGTTCCAATTAACCTACACATCTTGAATAGCAAGTGTAGCAAAACCAAAACTCATTTGCTGAAGATTTACTAGCTTCACATTAGATAGAGCCTTGTATAAGGAGAATTTCATAAAATTACACCAGTTTTAACCACTTCTTACTAAGTTTCTGAACACTGATATTATATTACTTTCTGATATGCTTTTAAAACTTAGTTGTCTTTTGGGGCGCCTGGGTGGCTCAGTCAGTTAAGCATCTGCTTAGCGGGGAGCCTGCTTCTCCTTCTCCCTCTGCTCCTCCCCCACTCCTCTGCTCATTCTCTCTCTCTCTCAAATAAATAAAAAAATCTTTAAAAAAATAAGTAAATTGTCTTTTAACAATTATAGATGGGGCGCTTGGGTGGCTCAGTCAGCTAAGCATCTGCCTTCAGCTCAGGTCATGATCCTCGGGTCCTGGGATCAAGCCCCACATTGGGCTCCCCGCTCAGTGGGGAGCCTGCTTTTCCCTCTCCTGCTCCCCCTGTTTGTGCTCTCTCTCTGTGTCAAATAAATTTATAAAATATTAAAAAAAACAATTGTAGAGCATACAAGATATATGTATGACTATTGAACCAAGTACCTGGAGAGAGAAAAAAAATAATTAAAAGGGGATGTGACAGCAGCAAAACAGAAAGCTTTGGACCTTCCTTGCCTCCATGGACACACATTTCCACAGCAAATGGACCAATTCCATCTGTGAGAAATCCAGAAACTAGTTGAGAAGCACCTGCATCCCAGGTGCATGCAAAACCAGCCACATTGAAGCCAGTAGGAAAATCTGAGATACCCTTTCACCATAATCCCTCCCCCCACCCAGCACAGCACCCTATGATTGGAAGGAAACCTCCCACTCCCACCTTTTCTGTGGGGAGGGAAGGAAAAGACTGGACCATACATCCAACATTCTGATTTTTCTGGGGGCCACCTGAGGGACTGGTTTCCATCTTGCCTAAATCCGAGTGCTAACAAGAAAAGACTCCAGACTGGGAGCCACTGAGAACAAAGACAGCAATTTAGCATAAAAACCCTTGCCATAGTCCTTCCCCTGGTTCAGAGCAAAGTGAGCATGTAAAAATCTCCAAATCCCAAGCCTCTCCTGGAGAAGGAAAGATTTGGACCATGCCTCCAATGTTTCAACTTTTCCGGGGACTGCTAAAGGATTGACATCTGTCTCTCATGTCTCAGAGAACTGATGGTCCCAGGGATACTCTGATCTATTAGATGTCTGAAGAAGGCTTGAACTAGCACACATTCGCCCACGAGAGCCCATCCCCCAACTCAGCACAGCACAACTGGCAAGATTCCCAGTCGCTGGCTTATCTCTGGGAAGGGAAAGAGAAGACTGAAACATGTACCTTTAGAGGAATATATGTTCCTCTACGATCAGCAACAAGGCAGGGATACCCACTCTCTCTCTACTTCCATTCAATATAGTATTGGAAGTCCTAGCCAGAGAAATTGGGCAATAAAAAGAAATAAAAGGCATCTAAATCAGAAAGGATGAAGCAAAATGATCTCTGTTTATAGATGACTTGATCTTAATATGTAGAAAACCATAAAGACAACATAAAAAAAATCCGTTAATGCAAATAAACAAATTCAGTAGAAGTGTAGATTACAAAGTCAATATATATAAAATATATATAAATATTATATATAAATATATATATAAATATATTTATATATTATAATATATATTTATTATATAATAAATAATATAAATAATAAATAATAAATAATATATAAATAATATAAATAATATATAATATATTTATATAATATTTATATTATATACAATATATTTATAAATAAATATATATAAATATAAATATATATAAATAATATATAAAATCAATTATATTTATATACACTAATAGTAAATTATCCGAAAGAAAATGAAAAAAATATCCCATTTATAATAGCATCGGAAAAGAACAAAATATTTAAGAATAAACATAACCAAGGAAGTGAAACACCTATACACTGAAAACTACAAAAACCTTCATGAAAGGAATTAAAGAAGACACAAATAAAAGTAAAGACATCCTGTGTTCATGGGTTGAAAAACTTAATATTATTAAAATGTCCATACTACTCAAAATGACCTACAAATTCAATGCAATTTCTCTCAAAATTTCATTCTTAAAAACAATCCTAAAATTCATAGGAAACCACAAAGGACTCCAAATAGCCAAAACAATCTAGTGAAAGAAGAATTAAGCTAGAGTTATCACACATCCTAATTTAAAAATATAACACAAAGCTGTAGTAATTAAAACAGTATGGTACTGGCATAAAGATAGACATCTAGCCCAATGGAAGAGAGTAGAGAGGCTAGAAACAAACCCACGCATATACAGTAAACTGGTCCTTAACTAGGTTGCCAAGAATACACAATGGGGACACTGGAAATCCACACACAAGAGAATGAAATTAGACCTTTGTCATACACCATGCAGAAAAATCTACTCAAAATGGATTAAAGGCATGAGCGTAAGATCTGAAACTGTAAACCCCTAGAAGAAAACACAGGGGGAAAACTTCTTGATATTTATTTTGGCTACAACACAAAAAGCATAGGAAACAAAAGCAAAAACAGACAAGTAGGACCACATCAACCTAAAAAGCTTCTGCACAGCAAACGAAACAATCAATAGGGTAAAAAGACAACCTAAGCAATGAGAAATATATATATATATATATATATATATATACACACAAAACATATATCTGATAAGAGGTTTATATTCAAAATATATAAGGAACACTTATAAGGAAAGAAAGAAAGAAAGAAAGAAAGAAAGAAAGAAAGAAAGAAAGAAAGAAAGAAAGAAAGAAAAAAAGAAAGAAAAGGAAGGGAGGAAGGAAGGAAGGGAAAGAGAGAGAGAAAGAAAGAGAAGAAAAAATGAAAAGAAAGAATGATAAAGAAAAAACCCCAAAACACCACCACCAACAGCAAAAAAATAATCTCAATTTTGAAATGGGCAATAGAATAGATACTTCTCTAAAGTAGACATGCAAACAGCCAATGTGAAAAGATGTTCAACATCACTATTTGTTAAAAAAAAATATAAAATCAAAACCACAATGAGATACCACATCACACCTATTGGAATGGCTGTTGTAAGAAAAAATAAAAAATAACAAATGGTGACAAGGATCCAGAGAAAGTGGAACCCTATGCACTCTTGGTGGGAATGTAAAATGATGCAACTGCTATGGAGAAGAGTAAGGATGTTCTTGGAGAGATGAAAAATACAACTACTAAATAATCTAGCAATTTCCACTTCTGGATATTTATTCAAAAGTATTGACAACAGGACCCCAAAAGGATATTTGCATTCCAATATTCATTGCAGCAGCATTATTCACAAGAGTCAAGAGGTAGAAACAACCTAAATGTCCATTGACAGATAAGTGGATAGAGAAAATACAGTATAAACACTTAATGGAATATTATACAGCCTTTAAAAAGAAGGAAATCCTGCCATATGTGAGAGCATGGATAAGCCTTGAGGACATTGTGTTAAGTGAAATAAGCCAATCACAGAAGGACAAATACTGCATGAGTCCACTTATATGAGGTATCTAAATAATCAAGTAAAAATGGAGTTTCATGGCGGTTGCCAGGGGCTGGGAAGAGGGAAATGTGGAGTTTCTGTTCAACAAGCATAAAGTTTCCATTATGCAAGATAAATAAGGTCTGTAATCTACAACGTTGTACCTATACTTAAAACTTTGTAAAGAGGGTAGATCTCATGTTAAGTAATTTTTACCATAGTAAAAGAAAAGAAATAACTGAGGTGAATGGAACTCAATTTTGAACTAAAAGATTGGTTAGCATAAGTTTGTAAGATAACATAATGTACATTATTTTCATGCAAACTATATTTATAGTTTTGGAATATTTGGCCTGAGAGATTTTGCAGACATATTAAACAAAAGGGTAAACATCTCTCCTGCACAATAAGTATTGTGATAATTTGTACATACACGTTGAAAGGATATAAGGATGGATATAAAGATAAAAAGAAAATTTGTCAACAGCACTAATCATCAGGGAAATGCAAATCAAAACCACAATGAGATGTCACCTTACACCTGTTAGAATGGCTAAAACCAAAACACAAGAAACAACAAGAGGTGACGAGGATGTGGAGAAAAAGGAGCCCTCATGCACGGCTGGTGAAATGCAAATTAGTGCAGCCACTGTGGAAAACAGTATGGAGGTTCCTCAAAAAATTAAAAAGAGAATTACCACGTGATCCAATAATTCCACTACTGGGTATTTACTGAAAATAAGAACAAAGCAAAAACACTCATTCAGAAGATATGTGCACTCCTTGGCTGGATGCCAAGAAGAATCAAGGACTGTCTCAGTTATATAACCCCTGTAAGAAAGGTGAAGAGCTCAACCGAAAATTTTCATCAAATAAGACTAGAAAAAGTAGAATTCATGACTCTTGGTGATTTTGAAAAAGTGAGGTAAACATTTATGGACATAAAAACATAAAAACTATTTTTAAAAAGAAGAAATATATAACTAAAGTAAGCAGTCTGTTTCCTCTCTCTTTTCCTCTACCTCAACCCTGCCCCTTCTTTCTGATCCACCCTCTAACACACACACACACACACACACACACACCCATATACACCCACAGACACACACACACACACACACACACATATCTAACTATGTGTGGAATGGCTGTTTGGAGTTCTTTGCCTCAAAACATTTTGCAATCTCAGGTTTTGGTGTTAAAAATATCAAAAGTTGTCTTCTTATTTCTCTTAGGCTTGCACTTTGATTCTTTGCAGCTTATCTTAAGAATTCTAAGACCTTGGTAAAATTTAGAATGAAGAATAATGTTGCCTAGGGAATGTCCATGAGCTAGCTAGGTATCTCATTTCAGCTACTTCGATAACAAAGTAAACAGTATGGAATGCAGTTTACGGTTTGGTCTGTTTTCATTCTCTTCTCTTTGTGATAATGGCAATAAGATATGCATGTACATGAAGTAGCATTTTTTTTTCTTTTTTTCTTTTAACAAAAGCAATAAGGTACTGAAGTAACTCTTAAGATGTAGAGTACATGTGGTTTTGGAGTTCTTTAGATACATAAGCAAATTTTGAACATTTTTTATCTGGCATAAGGAGTAATACTATATCACATTTGTGGGCATTTTAAGGCAAATACAGTGACAGAACTACTTATTTTGCTTTCAATAGACAACATTTAGAATGAAATGCTTGGGATATGCACTAATTTTCACACTCAAGTTATTCACCTTCAATAGCAGGGCTGCAAATGTAACCATCTCTTATGCTACAGAATGTAATATCTTCTTATTTACTGCTTGAACATTCTAATCGAAATTTGAGATCATCCTTTCTAGACCATATTTCTGTAGCTCTTAGTGTGTGGAAAGGCATGAATACTGAGTTCAATGACTTTTATGCTGATGGTAATGTCTCTGAAGCCCTATGTATTCCTTTTTATACTTTCTGGTCATGGCTCAGATACCCATAATCATATGCTCTGGGTATTTGCCCTTACGTGAGGATGGTCTATGGAATGTGAAATCTTTTACCCAAATCTGAAACTTCTTCACCTTAATCTGTCAAGAGTTTTTTTTAATTTGACCCTGAGACAGTGATTCTTTTTCATCTTCAAGACATCATGTCAGAATCACAAACAACACTTAGTTCATTCACTCCTGCTCATCTTGCCAAACCAAAGGTTCCTTATCAGCCTCACATTAACGCACCACCCTGGCATCATAACCTGACTCAGACAGTCATTAATACCCTCTGAAAGCACTTCCTGTAAAAGTCATCATTCTTCCCTCATACCTGTTTTCCTCTTAGTCAACTCCTTAGGGGCCCAAGAGCTATTTTCTATCCATTGTTTAGGGTTCCCATCCATCATTACAAAATAATTTTAAAATTAAGTCCAGATTACTTATGTTTTTGTGTAAGGCATTTAAGCAGCCCTAAGTTAACATACAGGAAAACAAACAACATATTTTCTTGATCTGCTCCTGTCAACAGAAGGCTTATTTTCACCAACCATAACATACTGACACTTTCCACAATTTGGGAACAGAAAATACTAATAAATATAAGACACGGTCACGATGGAAACTAAAGACCTAGTTTGGTAGAAAAAGCACATACAGATTTATGAGTCTACACTATAAAAGATACTAATATATTAACAACAGTGTTACATGCCAAAAGATTGGCATTAAAGTATAGGTCACAAGCATCAGAGACTAGAAGGAAGGAGAAAAGTAAAAGGAGAAAAAAGCTGAAGGGATCACCGACATCTGATGGGAGAAGTAGGGCTCAACTTGACTGTGAAAAACAGTTTGGGCTTAGAAATGTAGGAGGAGAGACGTGGTGTTCTGGACACATACCTTAAAAGCAACACTGCCAGAAAATGAGACTTCAGAAAAAATAGACTAATATTTTCAGTATATTTTTCAGTCAGGTATGGACAGGAGTGATAACTGTAAACGAACATGTGTTTTAAATGGCATATTTGGGACACAGTGCTAGCAAAATTTTGCTTTAAGTGCTGAAAGAAACACACACACGCACAATGTATTTACTTAAGACACATTTATGCGAATTTTCAGCCCAGTAGCATAAAAAAATTGGGCAAACTGATAGCATTCTCCTGCAAATAAACAAACAAACAAACAAAAATTTAAACTATATCAGATTATATGAGGTGTCTTTAGCACTTCTGTTGTCAGAGAAAATAAAAACTCCTGAGAGAGCAAGGGCGAATGAACTACATCCTCTCCCTGTGCCCCACTTCAGGAAGCTTTCTTGAGCCTGCATAGAGATGGAGGAAGGGAGCCGAGGGAGGGAAAGTGCTAGGAGAGCAGAGGAGAGAGCGGGATTACGGGCTCTGGATTTAAAAGCACTCCAGGTAACAGAATCGACAGCAGCACCAGTAAGTCTCACACCAAGCTCGAGATAAACTGGTTCTGCCACTATTTGAATTTTATTTACACATTACACCCAATTTTGGTTGGTTTCCAATGAATCCCTATATAATTTTATTCCAATTAAAAAAAATCACCTTAGACATACTTAACCGAAGGACAATATAATTGTAAATATCCAGTTTCAGGAATTGTTAAGCAATTTATCCAAAAAGAGACAAAAATCAAAGACAAAGCAGGAAATATATATATATATATATAACTTAGGAAGAATTAACTACTACAGGACTTACAATAAGTATTTGCTTTCACCGTCTTTTAGATGAAAAGAAGAAGTGTTTCCAGAAGAAAAATGAGTCCAGGGGGAATGTGTCAAATGTTTAAATCAATAGCCTAAATCTTTGGAGAAATAATACATTCTTCTTAGGTAACAAATTTTGAACTCTCCTACAGAGTTTTAAAAGCATAATTTCATTTTTCCCAACATGTTACAAATCTTGTAGATATTCACTGGCAGAATTAAAATGCAAAACAAAACAAAAATGTGTAAAGTGTGCTTTGAAAGATTAGCATCAAAGAGTCAAAGAAAAAAAAGTTCTTTCTTCCTGTTGGCTCTCCTCGCCCACACATTTTCATCTGTCATACTGAAATAAATAAGAGGACCAAGGGTTTCTTTCTCTCACAGTGCTGTTTGTGGTTAAGGAAACAATAAAGGATATTGTTACAAATAGGTAGGCAATATAATGAGAAAAAGAAACGGCCTGTGGTCATAGTTGCAGCTGGGCAGGCAAGAGGTAAACTTTTCAAGGGTGTAAGAAAGCAGCTAGAAACATCCATTAAAGAATAGAGAGGTTTTTGACTGCTGTGTACAATAAGATTATTTGGAACATATTAGCTACTACTAAGCTTAAAGTTCTGGTCATAGACTTTGAAGTTTAAGTGATTTTATTTACCTTTTCTGGAGTGCTTTTGCTTTAGTGTGTTTCCTTTCTCTGAAATTTTTTTCAGTTCTTTTCAGAAACTATGTATTTTATATAAAGAGTTGGACAGAGGAAGCATGGAAGTGTGATCCTTATACAGATTTGCCCCACATGGATGCATGGTGGTGGAAAATGCACCCATGCAGGGAGCTAGGACAACAAATTTTCCTCACAAACCCCAAATGACCACAGAGTTCAACATCTCAGTCTGGCATGAATGAATTTAAGGCATGACTATTAAAACCCATTAAAATGTGCCCGATTTGGAATTTGCAGTCTTGGTAGTGGGTAGTGGTTGATGGTGCAGCATTCTGAAATCAGCAAATGAACAGCCCTGGAGGATTATCAATTGAACTGTGGTTACATCTACTACTGACTTCTTGATCAGTTGAATCAAGAGATAAGGAAATGTATACTGGTTAAAAAGATACCACCTAGAGTGAGATGCCCATTTTTGACACTGGTAGCAGCTGTTGGCCCTACAGGAATAACTCCACCTCTCTGTACTTCATATTCTTACTTCTGAAATGAGGTTAACAACAGTATTTGTATCATAGGCTTGTTTTAAGGATGAAACAAATTAGTACATATTTTTTTAATAAACTGTGTATTTTGGAATAATGTTAGGTATACAGAAAAGTAAAGATAGTACAGAAAGTTCCTGTAAAACCTCACCCAGTTTCCTCTAAAGCTATTTTCTTACATTCCCACAGTACATTTGTCAAAACCTAAGAAACCAACATTGGTACATTGCAATTAACCGAACTCCAAACTTTATTCAGATTTCACCAGTTTTTCCACTAATGTCTTTTTCCATCCCAAGATTCAATCCAGGATACCGCATTACACTCGGGAAAATACATATTTTATTTTTCAAAAACGTTTAGAATAGCGTCTGGCACATCGTAAGCACCTGCTTAATGTTATGTAATCGTATTAGATGATTGCCATGTAGGTGAGATGGAATGTTTCTAGCCCTGTTATACATCAACAAGACTTTTACTCCCAATTTCTTATACTGCCAGTTCATGTAAGAGAAGTAAGTAGAATTATTTCACCAGGATATAGCAAAGAGGCTATTAATACAAAATAAAGGGTAATTTGTGTTTGTACTAAAAACTGTAGGTTAATTGCTCTCAAAAGGCTGTAGGGTATCTTCTAAAGGTCAGAAAAACAAATCATGTCTCAGTCATTAACTCCACTAACTGACTCATTCACTCAACAAATGTTTTTCCGAGTGCCTACAATACATAAGGCAGGGTGCCATGGCCTGAGGCACAGAGATAAGTAAGTCAGACTCAATCCCATTTTCATATGAAGCTTACATTTTATGAAACTAACATACTATCGCCTTAAATAAGCAATTGATATGGAATCTGATTCACCCTACAATGAAATGGAAAGGCATTAGAATCCCTCATCTAAACACAACCGATAACGTTTACTCAGAAGTGGTGATGGATATATTAGGTGAAGAGGGAAATGCACACAGTTCACTTTTGTTCCAATTACCCAGATGTGCAGGATCCAAAAGGGACTTAGACAAAGATATGAATGCAAGGAAAATCTGTGCATGACTCCAGATGTGTCCATTCCACCCACTCTGGGGTGCTTCCTGAAAGGAGCAGCTTTGCTTGTGACTGATAAGAATATTAGCTAAAGGCTTTCAGGTGCTAACTCTATGCCAGACATTGTTCCAAGTGTTTTACGTGTATTAATTCAAGTAAATCTCACAACCATCATATGAAGTAGGTATCATCATTCCCCAGTAACGGATGAGAAAATGAGGCAAATCTCATTGAATTTAATTCAAGAAATATATAAAGGAAGACCAAAAAAACCTTGTATTTCCACAACTTTCTGAATACAGAGGCATAAATTGCCCCTGGGCATAAACAGTAAAATCAGCTTTATTTGCCCTTCATTAAAAGAAAAGTTGAAATGAATCATCTTGACGTCTAGATTCTGAAAGACAATATTCCTTAGCAGTAAAATCTTGGAATATTTTCTAAGATGTCTCAAATAACTGTTGAGTGAACTTATGTGTACGTATACATGTACTAAATGCTATTTGTGTCTTCTTTTCACAATTCAGTAAAATCCAGTAGTAATTAAAGCATCTACTACTGGGGCGCCTGTGTGGCTCAGTCGTTAAGCGTCTGCCTTCGGCTCGGGTCATGATCCCAGGGTCCTGGGATCGAGGCCCGTATCAGGCTCCCTGCTCAGTGGGAAGCCTGTTTCTCCCTTTCCCACTCCCCCTGCTTGTGTTCCCTCTCTTGCTGTGTCTTTCTCTGTGAAAAAAATAAAATCTTTAAAAAAAAAAGCATCTACTACTGCCTAGGCACCTCCTGTGTGCTATATCAAAGACAAAATGAATAAGGCAACCAGTTTCCTCAGAGACTTTACACGTAATAGATGCATTTTATTTTATTTTGCTTATGAGTTACCAAAAAATGTGTTAAACCAAAATAAACACATCCCAAAAGAGCTACAGTGTAAAATGGAATAAGGTAGGAGCCACTAGAGGCATTCAAACACAATGAGGAAAAAGAGAACAGAAACAGAAGGAAATGCACCTGGCTAGAGTGCATGACTGTGACATGTGAAGACTGAGTGGAACTTTAACAAGTGGAGACAGATGACAGGGTAAGATATTCTTCATGAAAGGAAGAACACTGATGAAGGCAAAGAGGTAGAAAAGCACAGTTTGTCCCAGGAATACCACCCACCCGTTTGGCTGAGGTGCTGACTGCAGCCAGTGGGAAGGGTGTGGTAGGACAATGTTTGGCTAGAACTTGAGCGGCAGAATGAGGATATTGTACTAAATACAGTGGAGAACGGTAAGCTCTGAAGGATTTTTGGTAGAGAATTGACATCATTGAGACTGCACTTTAGGAAGATGAATTTGTAAGTGTATAGGATGGATGGATTTCAGACTGGAGAGAGACAGGAGCCAGAGGTACCAATTAAATTTTGTTGTACTGTCCAGGGGAGAAATGATGACTACCTGAAACCAGGGTAGGGCAGAAGAAATGGGAGAAGATGGACATGGCTGTAGGGGGACTGATGTAGAAACTTACAGAAAATAAGAGACATCTGAGATGCTCGAGGAGACTGGATGACGGAGGAAATGGAGCTGTTCTGAACACGAGGAAAGGTCAGGATGCTTTTAGAGAAAATGGGATGAGTTTGTTTTTGAACGTGTTAGGTTTATGGTGCTTGTGGAAGAGTTAAATGAAGAGTTTTAAGCAAACAGGAAGAAATGCCAAAGAGAGACTGCAACTAGACACATAGGCTCCAAAATCATCTCAGTAAAGGTGATCATTGAAGCACTTGGAGTGAGGAGGGAGAAATGGAAAACAGAAGACAGGCAGAATGCTGGGGGAACAGCTGCATTTAGAAATCAGGAAGAAGATGAGGATAAAAAAAGGAGGGGAGTGCAGACCAGAGGTAGCAGAAGAATCAAGGAAATGTTGTATTGTGCTGTACTGTGAAAATCAAGGAAGCCAGAATTGTGAGGAAATTTCCAGAAAACAAAATTAATCCATACTCTGAGAAGCTTCATGAATACAAAAGCCAGTTTCCTTATTTCAAGTATCTTTTTTTTTAAGATTTATTTATTTATTTGAGAAAGCAAGAATGAGAGAGAGAGAGAGTACATGAGAGGGGGGTCAGAGGGAGAAGCAGGCTCCTCGCCGAGCAGGGAACCCAATGCGGGACTTGATCCCGGGACTCGATCCTGGGACTCTGGGACCGTGACCTGAGCCATTTGTTTTATTCTCCAGTGCTTCATGGAGTACTGGTTCATTTAAAAATTTTTCAAACAAAAACTTCAGAAAAAAAATTCACTTCTGAAAATCTAAAATAGTCATTAAAATACTTTTAGCAAATCTATAAAATCTATTAAGCAGCAATTAGATAAAGACACATAGGTCACACATGTACTTGAAAGCTTCAGCTTAAGATCAGATATTTTGTTGGAAAAACCACTTAGTCTCTTCAGGTTTTGGAGAAAATATGTTTGCAATTATTTCATTGCAATGTCTAACTGCAATTTGTCTTCATCCTGGGGGCTGGAAAGAATAATTTTTGAATTAGAACTTATTTCATTTTCAGTACGTTTCTTTGGTAGCTTTCTATCCATTTCCCCCCTTTTAAACTTTTAAAATGAAAGAGGTTGCCAAATTCATCTTAGGGCTTCTTGCAACCAAAAATGTAAGAGTCAAAAGAAAATTGAATTACTGTGACGGGTGAACTGACATTTCTATGAAAGATTCACAATCTCAACACAAACAATATAAAGTTCAAAAAAATAACTAGATGGATGGATGGTGGATGGATGGCAAGAGACTGAGAACAATCAACTTAAAATTTCTTTATATTGTGGTATAGTTTACTTGTGAATGTCAGTCAATCCAGTTTGGGATGGCACACAGGCACACCCAGGAATTTCTTCAGCCTCAGTGTTTGCCCACATCCACCCCACCCAAACTTTTGAGCTGTTGATACCACTAGGCATAAGACAAAAACAAAAACATCTTCCTACATCTTAAGTTGGAACTGGGAATGCATTGTTTCATAAAGAAGCTGGGGGTCAAAGAGCATTATTAATATTCCTTTTCATGGGCATTTTGGATCAAGTAAGTTTTGATGCACTAATTTTTGAGTCAAATACCAATCATAAAATTTTATCTATGAAAAAATACACCCTAAACTCAAAATGATAAATCTATATAAGGCCTTCTAAAATATACTGTGTTCATTCATGAACTAAACTGAACACTTACAAATCTATGTAGGTATGCATAGGAATATATGTAAAATTGATAGCTGTATTTATGATATAAAGTTAGCATGTTTATATCTTTATAACTATTGAAGTTAGTGTTTATTAAAAACACATTTTTATGAAATTGTCGTAGTATAATAAATTTTCTAAAGACATATATAGTATCCAAAACTCTGAAAAAATTAGGAATACTGTGTTTTAGAAGACTCTACATCTTGAAAAACAATGTAGCAAGCAAGGCAAATCCAATAAATGACCTTTTGTTTCACTATCATTGAAACCAAGGAACAGGACTAATTTAGTTTTATTTTGTATATACAGTAACTTTAAAAAGGCAAAAAGAAACTTTTCCAACAGCCTAAACCTTGCTATTTTCTGATATTTATGCCTCAGTGTTCCTCACTGCTGTTTGACCCAGGCTTTTGTCTAGTTACTGCACTGATTCCTTTGGAACATTAAGTCTATCCCTTTTTGCTAAGACATGTTCCTGAATATGCCTCGCACTGCTAAGTGTTATAAGAGAAAGTGCAGGGAAATGAGAAATGGAGATCCAGGTGCTTCGCAGACTTTCTTGACACTTTAGGCTGTTCTGTAAGATGAAGAGGTTTCCTCGTGGAACAAAAAACAACATGTAGTAAAGCAGGTCTCATAGAGACTATCTATGGTCATACTGAAAGTGTGTTATAGAAACAATTATTTCTATATAGCAGAACCAAAACCCCTATTCGGTGAGCAACAAAGACTTAACCATACACACTTATTTTAGCGGCTTCCTGTTATTATTTACTACTCTAGCATCGAAGACAAGCAATACAGAGATTCTGATCAGAGACTAGTAATAGAACACAGCTCATACAGGGAGTTGCCACAATCAGGGTATTTCCTTGATAGGGAGGGATGGAATTCATTTGTACAGATTTTCTCAATCACATAAATCATACTTCCTCAAAGCACATGCCCTCAGACACCACACACACACACACACACACACACACACACACACACACACACACACACTGCCTGCGCGATTTTACTAAACAACAGTGGTCTGTTTAAAATGAACTACAAGTTAAAGCTGCATTATGTAGTCTAGGCATTTATTTCACATGTTTCAACAATGCTCCCCTGGTCTGTGATCCAACGCAGGAGGGTGGTTGATGACTATGGAATCCATTAGCCTTTCTGATTCCATGTGCTTACATTGCAGATTAGCTATGGTTCTAACTTCCAGTTTTAATGGAAACCACTGGGTGGTTTGGTTGTGTAGTACATGCGTACATGTGTGTGTGTGTGTGTGTGTGTGTGTGTGTGGTACTACAGGAAATTTCACCAATTCTTATAGGTTGATTAAAAACAATAGTACTTTTCCATTTTTCTCTTTGTCCTTTATATTTTCCCATATTACAGTTCCTCCCTCACGGCCACTGGCCGTTTCTTTTCCCTGTGACCTCTTTTACTGAGACCTCCAAGTTCATTTACCCTTGGAAATGCAAGAAAGTTCTTTCTTTTATTCCGTTCCTCTGATAACTTGTATTAAATAAAAAAGGAGATCAATTTAGGGGAATTAATCTGTACTACAGAGGAGCTTTTTTTTTTTATTACCGCCTAATTTTAATAAAAAAGGAAGTTGGTGACCAATAACCATTAAACAGAGCTTCTAAGACTCACCTTTATTTCCCTAAATTATGTGCGTTCCCTAATTAAAAGGAGAACATCTTGGCCCATGATACATCTTTTCATAGGCTCTGATCCAAAAACAGTTCTAAAGTTGATTCAAGGTACTTTGAAGGGTAAGAGTGTAGTAAATTTATAAGCAATATATTACAATTTGTCTTACCTTCCTTCAAGCTCTCATCTTTACAGTGATTTGTGAGAGGGTTTAATAGTACACATTTCAGAGCAGATTTTTCTTGAGATGAAGTTCTGATCACCAAAGATTTAAGCTCCATTTTACACTAAGTGGTTTGTCACCTTTTGCGGTGAATCTATAGTTAGGTATAACAAATCTCCTGTTTTGGAAACCTATCTATACTCTCTTCCCAAAATTAAACATATTCATCTTCATTTTAAAAATCAAGAAATATCTTCTTTTTGAACACCCATTGGGCTTCCTAAAATGTAAGCTCCTCTCTATTGCTGTGTGCATTTCACTGTGAGATTCATCTTCCACACAGTAACTCCTGCATCCTGTCCATCACAGTCAAAAGGATTGGACACACGGAAAACAGGGCTTGGTCAGAAGAGTCAGACAGATTGACACGAAAGTATAATTGGTAAAAATGTTAGTCTTCCTGTTAAAAAATGAAAGCCATAACATTTTACTTTGAAGTTTCATACATTTGCCACATAAGCTAGAAAGCAGAGGTGTTGGAGTTGTTGGATTGGAATTTATTGAAGAGAAACTAGAATAGGTGGGGCATGGGGGTAGTGGGGAGGGCCAAAGAGGAGTTATTCCTAGGGGGAAAACCTTTCAAAAATACTCTAAAACTGAAATGCAAATATGTGAAATCAATGATATAAATTGAGAAACATGTTATGGTTTTATTTGTTCTGCAATTGTGTAAACCTCACAAATTTTCAAGTGGATTTTCAAACAGTTTACACTGGAACCTCTCTTCTTAGGAAAAAATTTTCCCCAGAAGTATAGAAACTAGTATGGAATTACTACAGATAGGACTGCCTTCACACACCTAAATCTGCTCTTGACCTGTGTCAGCCCCCACAGGCTTCCTCAGACTCATAACTTTTGCTAAGAACATGGTGTCAATTCCACTGAGATTCAAAATTAAATCAGAGCAAGCCTTAGCTCTAGAATACTATTTCAGCAAAGCATGACATCAATTGCACCATCCATTTCAGGAGAACCATTATGCCCCCGAAACTAACTTCACCCCAATATTTTAGCCATACTAAGACTGGGAACAAACACCCATGGATGCAGGGTGGTCACTAATTTGCGTAATATTAATTCACTATTTTAAAAATATTTATTTAGAGGAGAAGCTGGGAGCCACATGGCAAAAAGTTCAAGTCAGTGATGGGGTATGGCTCAGTTCTGCACAACCTACATAACAAATTAAAGCTCCCTTTTAAATTGAACCCACCCTCCCAGGGAGTCAGTTTAATGACCATCTGTTTTTACTCAAAATACTCCTTGGGGGAAGGAGGCATCTCACCTCACACTCCATGCAGCTTATCAAAGTATTTCCTCCCAACCACAGACAAGTATGTTCTCTGAGAAGAGAGCTAGTAAATTTTTTTTTTTTCTCCATCTAGTTAAAAGTCCTGGGATGGTTTAGCAACCTAATAATGTTTAATCATTCCTTATGGACACTTTCCTCAGGTCCAGCCTTGATTGGGATCTAGGGGAAGAGTACAGGGTTTTCTTATTAATGTTTCTGCAGAACTCAAATTATTTAATCCTGATGCTATCCGGCAAAATAGAAATCATTAACCCTTTTCACAGATGAGAAAATTGGTGTTTTAGAAGTTAAGATATATAATTATTAAGCCTGGATTCAAAACCAGTATTCTGCTGGAAATACTGTACCAAACAATACAAGTCCCTGATTTGAATCCATAAGACACAAAGCCAGTGAAAGGGTGCAGAGCAAGGGGGTTTGGGTTGTATGGACAGAAGGACCCATTTTGCTTTACTTTGTTTGCTTTTCCTAATGGGAGCAAGGGTGTATTTTGAAGGGCAAAGAAAGATGAAAACCAAGAGGAAAGAAATTAAAATGAGAAAATTTAAGTTAGTTTCTGGAGAATTGAATTAATAAACACTTATTTTGTTATTATTGTGACCAAACATAAATTGAGCATTTACCACTTACCCTACGAGCTGGTACCATTTTAGTCACCATTTTTAAGGCAACTGTCCTTCACTTGGATCCCTAGACAAGTGAAGAGGAGCTTTGAGAGGTCCATGAACACAGAGGTTACATGCAGAGTTTTACCTGTGAATGCAGTTCTCTGAGAAGAGGATCGATAGTTTTATCAGATTATTAAGAGGTTATTATTAATGGTTAAGGAAAACCAAACCTCTATAACTTCAGACTGTACCCCAGAGGAATTTTATCTATTCTCATGGTTTTAACCAACTGTTTATACTGTTCAACCTCAAGCCTGTTCTCTTTTTAGGACTTCAGAAATACTGAATCTCCTACTGAATATCAACCTCCTCAAGGTGGTTCTATAGCGACTCAAACTCAACATGCCTAAACGCACGCACACACATTCTTCTCCTGCATATCACCTCTGGTTTGATGGCAACACCACCTTCCTGTCAGCCATCCTAGAAAGCTGCTAGTCACCCTATTATGCTCTCTCTCTCTCTGCTTTTTTTTCAATCAAGCTTCAAAGCCTGGTAATTATACCTCATAAGGAACTACTGAGTCTGTTCTCTATTTTATGGCTCTTGCCACATCTTACCTGGGCTTTTATAACCTTCTATCTGCTCTTTTTAAACTACCCACTTCACATTACTTTCAGTAGCTTATTAAAGATGTTAAGACTTGCCTGACATGCAAGGTCTGCAACAAGTTGGCCTACAGCTTTTGCTCTTTCCCACTATTCTTCCTCCCTCTCCACATTTTACATGCCATCCTCAGAACTACACCTTTGATGGAGTCAGTGCCTCTACACTTTTTCTTAAACTGTTCACTCTAGAACGCTCACTCCAAGTTTCTCCCTTAACATATTTCTATTCAAGTTAATGACTCGTCATTCCAGAACCTCTCCCCCATTGCAAGGGTGGATCAAGTGCCCCTCCTCTGGGTTTCAGAGTCTGGAGCAGTGGTTCTCAAACTGTAGCATGCATCAGAATCACCTGGAGTGCTTGTTAAAACACATTTGCTGATTCAGTCTCTGATTGAGCAGGTCACAGGTGGGGCCTATGGGGTTGACCGGGTCGGAGAGTCACCCACAAGGATTTAGCCTCACACCTACTGAACCAGCTCGATTTCTGGAACAGCTCTAGCCCAGGTAAAACCCTGGCCACACTGCTGGGTAAGCATGTTACCAAGGTGCTGTCTACAGGTAAGCTTCCTCCTCCATTAGCCACTCTTTTCAGAAGGGTTTCTGGCACTGGGGGCTCTTTTTATTGAGAAATCAGCATTTCATATCTTGCAGCTAAGGTCACTAGTCACATAAACAGTTTTACTGACTTGGTCTTCAAAATTTTCAACTGACTCACTTTTCAGGAGAGAATTATCAAGGCTATTAGATTTATAACATTTTAGAACCAGAATGACCTTGAACCTTTTGCTTCCCAATCTAAGAAGCAGTACAGTATCAAACTATTTGATTCTGCAAATAATGATGAGTGGCAGCAATGAAAAGGTAGTTTTAGGGGTACCTGGGTGGCTCAGTCGGTTAAGGACTGCCTTCAGCTCAGGTCATGATCTCAGGGTCTTGGGATAGAATCCTGCCTCCTCCGGCTCCCTGCTCAGTGGGGAGCCTGCTTCTCCTTCTGCCTCCCCCCGCCCCCCGCCCCGGCTTGTGCTCTCTTTCTCTCTCTCAAATAAATAAATACATCTTTTAAAAAAAGTACTTTTAGAGTTACTTGCAAAACTACTATCTTTGCAAAGATAAAATAATCCTTTCAGTCGGCTTAAAAACATATCTCTACAGTAAGAAATGATTCAAGATTTTCTTTTTCCATCCAGGAATAAGTGTATCCAAGAACAGTCAGACAATTTACCTATTTGAAAAATAAGTATGCAAGCAGGTTTCTTAACAAGGGCCTCTTCTCTGGAACTGTCTTTATGAGGGTCATAAAGTTGGATACAAATAACAACAGAAAGCCACTTTATTTTAGTACCTAATTCTCCACTTTGAGATCCCTTAAAGATCATCTTACATCTTAGTTTAAGAGGTCATAGAAAAAAGTTATGTTGCATGCCTTCAAAAGATTACTTTTGTGTGACCCTGGAGAAACCTAGGAACACACAAAAATATGTATCTTTCTTGGCCCCTCCCCCATTTAATGATATTCCCTTTTTTGTTCACATTTATTAAATCAAACATTCTTTTTGAAACTGTTCCTCAACATGTTTCAAATTATGTAGCATGTTTAAGACATTACTTACTTCATTCCCGTGGATACCCTTCTCTTACACGATCTGTCCGGTATCTGGTGCCATTCATTAGAATGTTAAACATCCTGGACTCTGCTTCTCCTTTCTTGTCAAAGGAGGTGCACGTCATTTGCCCCTCCCAAACGTGGATTAGAAAAGAGCCTCAAAAGCCCTTCCCCAGGAGTTGTCTCTGCCAGATTTCTTTTGATTGTCACCAGAGTCCCTAACTGGCGGTCATTCCAGATAGCTGTAGGTCCTCCTAACTTTACAGGGTATTGGTCATGTACTTCCTGGGGCCCCTCATACACAGGGCACACCTGAACAGGCAGACCTTTGTGAACTTACTGGATTTATCGATGTCTTTATAAAAATAGTCCGGAATTTTCCATGGGTAGCAGGACATTTTTGTTGAGTTTTTTGTTTTTTGGTTTTTTTGTATAGTGCCACACACAGATGTTTACTCAATGCTTTCTAATGATCAGAACCAACCTGGTAATTTACAGTTTTTTAAACTATATTAATGCCAGCATACATGATTTTAATGCTTTTTTACCTATCAGGATACTAACCCAGAATTCCTAACAGCTTATCTTCTTAAATAAATTCTTCCCCTCACCCCCCATATGCCCCATCCTCCTTTCCATGACAGAATATAGAACACAGCATCTTATTGCAACAATCGAGGAGGGATGAAGAAAAAGTCTAATTCCCAGGGTAGGATATGTTCTTGGTTTCAACCCAGATTCATCCTATGATTCTAATCATCAGAAGACAGTTGTGAGAACTTTAGCTTTTCATATGTGATAAAAAAAACTCTTCTTTCTCCTTTATGCACTGTCAAGGTATTTGTTGCCTGCAAACACTCATCATATGTTTAAATTCAAGGTCGAAAATGATCTATATTTACTCCTAAATTTTCCTCACAAATAAAATCCCTTATTTTCTTTCTCACATTAATTTCTCTTTAGTCACAATTTCCCCTCAAAATTCTTTGTCTATTTTCGACTGTAAGGACTCTTAAATCAAAAGCAGGATCTAGGATATCTCCCAGATAAGTGAAGAAAGATACCTTATGGAAAGCTATTAAAGAGATTTGATTTGATTTGATTTGATCATCATGGAGATCAAGTATTAAACTTTTTTGATGAATTATATTCTTGACAATCTGATGAATTAGAAGTAAGGCAAGCCAACAAGACATTAGGCTTTTAAGAGTCATTTTCTAAAACTTATGGACATTGCCTACTACATCTCAAACAGTATGCTTAATATTTTTATAATTATTTTTTAAAAGATTGTATTGATTTATTTGAGAGAGCATGAGTATGTGCAGGGGGAGGGGCAGAGGGAGAGGGAGAAGCAGGCTCCCCACTGAGCAGGGAGCCTGATGCAGGACTTGATCCCAGGACCCTGAAATCATGACCTGACCAACGGCAGACGCTTAACCGACTGAGCCACCCAGGCATCCTTGATAATTTTTATTTTATTTAATATCCACAATAACACTATGAAATAGATATAATTAATCCCAAGTTTCAGATACAAAACTAATGTTCAGAAATGTTAAGAGTATCTAAGGCTTCACAATAACCTTGCAAATAAGACAGATAGATCACATAGGAATTAATTCTGCAATAGTGATATTGTTAACATGAAATATTCTAGAAGGTGAGTTATGTGTATTATGCTAAGGCATGTGGAACTTGAAAAGAGGTTATTTTTATAATTAAATTTCTTAATTATCTTCCTCTCTCTGTCTTCATAAATTTCAGGTCATCTTCCAAGCATTCACTAACTGGAGTCAAAAGTTTGACTCAGTATCACAAAGGAGCCAGTTTTTCTAAGTATGAATTTCCCATTGATACCTGTGCATAAGAAAAGAAGAACACTGTTAGCATTTAAGGGATATTTTTGAAAAGAAAAAAAAAATTCTTTATAGACCAGAGCGTAGCCGATACGGTGTTTGAGACCATCATAAATTACTTCCTAGCAAGGAAGCACTTGTTCCTTGTTCTTCCTGTGCTCTTTTTTTTTCTATAGTATAAAAATAGGGGCGCCTGGGTGGCTCAGTCATTAAGCGTCTGCCTTTGACTCAGGTCATGATCCGAGGGACCTGGGATCAAACCCCGACATTGGGCTCCCTGCTCGGCAGGAAGCCTGTTTCTCCGTCTCCCACTCCCCCTGCTCGTGTTCCCTCTCTCGCTGTGTCTCTCTCTGTCAAACAAATAAATAAAATCTTTAAATAAATAAGTAAATTCATTCAGTCATTCATTCATTCAAGCCCTGCTGAGTCATTTCATAATGTTCTCTCATATCTTGGTATTGATCACTTTTAAAAATAATAATTAGTCCCAGCTGCCCTTTGTTGAGTATTTCTATGTGCCAAGTTTTTGTCTGTTTATCTGTTTGTTTTAAGATGCTCTACTCCTCACAAAAATCTCATGAGGTAGGTATTATTAGCCACCCATTCTCACATCAATAATAATTAATGAGGTAACTGAAACATGGAGAAATCCCCAGTAAGAAAGAAAGCTGGGATTTGAGCCCAGGATTCAAAAGCCCATGATTTCTACTCTCAATGGGAAATCTCAGATAGCCTCTGGTAGCTGTTTGACAGAATAGAAGTCTTTAGTGCTGTTACTTCACATGCTGAGACTTGAAAAGGAAAGAAAATACTTGACAATATTTTCAAGTGTAGATTAGTTAGAAATTATGGCCATTAGTTTGTAAGTCTTCACTCAGGCAGTTAATGGTCAGATATATGTGTTGTTTACCCCAACCCAGATTCCGTACACCCATCCTTACCACCCAGCACACTTTTTCACACCTCCTATTCCTGATTTCCTCATTAACCTATATTTTCATGTATCACCTACTCATTTTCCTCTAATGTTGATTATGCTTTACCTTTTTCCCCCGTCATAAAATATACTTCTGTATGCACATATTCACATGTATTCATGAGTGAGTGAATACCGAGTTTAGATTGTGTTTGAGAGGGTTTGACAAGCTATTTTTGTTCTGTTTTGCTTATTTTCAAAAAAATAAAATTCCAGAATTGATTGCCTTCCTTGCCCTAGGTGATGGAAAAGGGCCTCATTTATGCTGCCTTAAGAGGAACACAAGTAATGATTGAATGACAAAGAGGGAGACAGAGAAACCGAGCAGTAGGCAGGAGTAAAGTTTGAATAGGGGAGACCTCAAGAGTTCAATGTAGAAAAAGAGTGAGAGTGGAATCAGATTTTCTGTAAGCAAGAACTGATGTTTGACGTCACCTCTCACTCTCAGTATGACTTCAAACCCTTTTTAAAAATTTCCTTCAGGGCTTGCTTCTGTCATTTTATTTAAGAGACTCTCTTCTCATTGATGGCTGATGCTTACACGTGTATTTTCTGGTGGGGAATCTTGCTGTTAACATTGCTACTCCTTACACTACTTTTAGTCTTACCTTCAAGCAATCTACCCTGATACCCGGAATAGGAGAGTAGCAACCACTCTCTTTCCCAACAGAGCTGGTACTTTATCAGATTGCGCCTTGTGCCCTCAGAGTTCAGAACACTTTCATTGACATACTATCTTTCAAATTCAACTGAAATGGAAAAATAGAATCCCAAGGATATTTTACTGTGTTGAAATAAGTCTAAACTTACAAATCTTGCAGTAGACATTCTATGTAAAAGAGTGAAAAGAGCAACAATTTCTGAGTCAACCAAGTGACCCTGGATTTGAATCCCACCAGGAAAACTAGAAAAAGCCATTGAAACTTTCTGATCTCATTTTGTTCAAAGGTAAAATGATGGTAATAACAACTCCCCCAGGTTGTAAGGATTCAAGATAAATTGCCTAATACTCTCCCAGGCACAGATTAGTGGCTTAATAAATAAAAACTATTATTATTGAGTTACTTGATTCACACAGTAGTAGTATAAAGGGGAAAAAAACAAGTTTTTATTTTTTTATTTTTTTCCATCAGGCACCTAACTCTGCTCCTCAAAGCTCGATGGAGTTAAGCACTCTTACCCTTACCCCTTGCACATTACAGTACTGCATTTTTATATTTTTTAAGATTTTATTTATTTATTTGACAGAGAAGAGAGGGCACAAGCAGGGGGAGTGGCAGGCCGAGGGAGAGGGAGAAGCAGACTCCCCACTGAGCAGGGAGCCCCATGTGGGGCTTGATCCCAGGACCCTGAGATGATGACCAGATACTTAGTCGACTGAGCCACCCAGGTGCCCCACACTACTACATTTACGAGCTTGCATTGAAATTTTATGTTTACATGCTTGGCTGTCTTTTCTAGAATACAAGCTTTTTAAGAACAGAGCATACATTGTTAGCATTGCATTTCCAGTGACTAATGCTGTGCTAGACATATTTGTGGTGGTTAATCTTATGTGTCAACTTGGCAGTGTCACAGCGTGTCCTGATATTTAGCCAAACGTTATTCTGTGTATGCCTATGAGAGTGTTTCTGGATGACATTAATATTTGAATCCATAAACTGAGTAAAGCAGATTGCCCTCCCTACTGTAGGTTGAAGGTTGCCTAATGTAGGTTGTAGGTTGCCCTCCCATCAGCTGAAGACATGACAAGAACAAAAATGCTGAATAGAGGGAACTTGTCCTGTCTTGACTGGTTGAGCTGGGACATTGGGCTTTATTAGCCTTCAGACTTGAGAGGAACATTAGCTCTACATTTCAGCCTAGAACCTACACCATCAGCTCATGAGGTTCTCAGGCCTTCAGACTCAGAATGGAGCTACAAATTGGCTTTCCTGAGTCCCCAGCTTGTGGACTGCACATCTTGGGACTTCTTAGCCTCCCTCATTGTGTGAGCCAATTGCTTATAATAAATTTATTTATAGATAAACACCCATAACTTACTGGTTTTGTTATGCTCTTTAATTAATATTTGGTGAACTGATCTGATCTCTCAGAATGAAAAATCCTTCTAATAACACCAGCTTTTCCTTGGCCTATTACCTTTTGAAAAACAAAAGATTTTTGACATTTCCAATGTCCCCAAATAAAAGTTCCAAATCCTGTTGTTGAGCACTTAAGTGAGCAAAATCTGTCCCCAGTTTATGCATTCTCTAAGAGCGACAACTTTTTTGATGGATTTTAAACATCCACCTCAGAAGAATAGGTTTAGAGTTTCAAACTGAATTTCAGTCTTTGATCCTGAAATCAATTTCTGATGGAGAAATGCAGCTCTGGTTTTGACTGGAGAAAGCAAAAATATCAAAATGACTTTTTTTGACATTAAACAGCTGTTTTTAAAAATTCCATGATTTCGTTGTAAGTGAATAAGACACATGTGGATTAAATTTCCTTAAAATATACAAGGTTTGAAAAATTAAGGGAAACTGGTTTGGGTTTGATTGACTGAAAAGCATTTGCAACCCAATGCTTATTTTCTTCCATGTCTCTGCCTGAGAGTTTTCTTCTTGCAAACTGCTTTGAATTCAACATAAAGAGTGATCTCAGGAATGTGAAAGATGTTGAAAATCAGCCCTGGGATTTGTTTCTGAAATTTAATGAAACCAAACCAGTCACTACACACAACTCCTGAAAGTCTCCTTCTGAGAACCTCATACAACCAGAAAAATATTAAGCTATTTTCAAATTACATTAAAATTGATTTTTTAAACACTGTATCATTGAAGTTTGGATCTTTATTCCTAAATCTCATATTATTTCTAGACTTCTGAATTGTGCGACCCTTTATTTTTGAGGGTAGTTATTTCACATCATTAAAAGGAAATTCAGCAGTTTTCTTTTGAGCATAAGATATTTTCTAGGAGAGAAAAACACAGTTGTTAAGTTTCAGATAAAGTTGTGAATGAGCATTCAAATGGCCTTCTCTGAAATACTTAGATTACTGCAAGAATTGTAAACTCTGATTTTAGAAAACAGAGGGTTCACTTGGCCTCCAGTTCAGAGGCAAGATTGACACTGCAAGCATAGTGCACACGTTTTCTCATTGTTATTTACATGTTTTAATTGGGTGTCTCTATAAAATGGTAATTGTTAAAGATGAGGAGGTCCTGGGGGGTGTCTATTGCGTTCCTTTTAAGGGCTCAAAAATTAGTAAAAGCAAAGATTTTACTTCACTGCTGCTGAAGTGAGCAACGAGTTGGTGAAAAGCCACATGGGGTAAATATTATATCTGGAGGGTCCCAGGGTATACATGTCCATGCAAGCTCACCCACCAGACCACTGTGGTCTGCTTTCTGTACAGACATCCTGTGGTTTGCTGAGTCAATAATTAAAGTTCCCAAAGCTTCTTCCCCAACAAAAATAATATAGACCTTAATAAAGTTGTACTGACTTTGTTGTATAGACAATGAGACAGAAAAGAGAATCAGTGAAAGAAGAATCCATTGTTAGATTTATTATAGTACTGCCATCAACAACAAACAATTATTAAGCACCTACTATGTGTAAGGCAATATACTGACACTTTTGGATGCAGAGTATAAGATGTAAACTATACCTGTACAGAATTTACAATTTAATTATGAGATGGTAATATGTAGTCTGTCTGTCTACACACACACACACACACACACACACACATATAAATGTGGCTATATAAAAACATACACAAATTAAGGCAGCATGTAAGAGATATCCAGAAGGTGGTACAAATGACAACCATTCCAGAATTTTAGAGTGAAACGGGTCCGTGTCTGATTTCCTGTTTTGTTTTTGTTTTTCAGAGTGGATACAGAAGAGTAACAGAAGATGTGAGGAGGAAGAAGAAAAGAAAGAATTTCCCCAGCACCATACAATTTTACTGATGTCCATGTTATGGGTGATTAGAGTCTGAATCACAGTGGTGACTATAAGCATCAGCACAGAAAGACATGAATTTTGGAGATATTTGGGAAATAGCTTTTATTGTCCCTTCCCTAGAGAGCTTTCCCTGACTACCCATCTATAGGAATGTTCCTCAAGGGGCAAGGACTAGATTTATTTTTTTTTCCCAATCCACCTGTACTAATAATTTTATAAAATGCAATAAAATAAATTAGAAAAATAAAATAGAAAATAAACACTCTCAAAATAAAGTTTCAGTATTTTATTATGAAATCCATCAAACATAAGATTACATTTTAGCAAACTTCATAAGAACAAATCTAATGTGGAGAAATAACAAAATAAAATAAAAAACTGTAAATGTTCATTACAAGTGTGCATATAGTCAATAAATATAGAACGTTGCTACTATACTCATGACTTTTTATTGATTTATAATTATGACTAAAAAGAATTATTAGTGAGTGACTCCCGAAAATAAAAGCCCATTTGCATACTTTAAAAATAGTATGTATCAATATTTAAAGTTTTTAACATGGCAAGTGAGCTTTTTTTTTTTTTTTTAAAGATTTTATTTATTTATTTGACACAGAGAGAGAGAGAGAACACAAGCAGGGGAAGTGGGAGAGGGAGAAGCAGGCTTCCCACTGAGCAGGGAGCCCGATGTGGGGCTCAATCCCAGGACCCTGGGATCATGACCTGAGCAGAAGGCAGATGCTTAACAACTGAGCCACCCAGGCACCCCGTGAGCTTGTTTTTTGCTTGTTAATTTATTTAATCTAGGTTGGATTGATGGACAGAAGACAACATATATATTTAAACTGCTTCAATGTCTTGTTTTAATTATATTCATAGTAGAGAGACAACAGCATCTCAGAGATATGCTGACGGGAATGAAAATAGCCATTTAGCACATGCAAAAATCTTCATATTTAATTAATCCAAAATGAAGGAAAGAACATTGTAGTTTTAAAATTCATAATTAGTCCTTCATTAGTAATCAGTTCCAATTATTGTTCCTATACAGTTAAATTTAAAATACTTTTCAATGAAAGAAATGGCTTCTAGATCTTATACACATTTGAGTTGCAGTTGACAAATTTACCTTAAAATATCACAAACTATAACTTGGTTTCATTGTACATAGGACTTCCACAGACCTCACACCACTTATGACATGAGTGTGATGGTCTCTGTTTAGACAGCCATTACTCGCCCACATGACTATTGCAGCCATGTCAAATTGCTAGAAAAGTTTCTACACATCTGAATGTCTGTACTTCTTGTCACAGACAGGGAATGAGAAATTTGTAGACTGCCCCATTCTACAGATCACAGTGCAAGTAGCTCTGACATAGAGCTGTGCCTTCATCCCCAGCTCCTGTTCTGTTTCAGCTTCCTACGTATTTCCTTCATAATCCTTATCACCATTTACCTTGTAATCATTATTTGTTTGTTTACTTTTTCCACATCAGTTTTCTCCGTTAAAATGTACCTCCATTAGAGTAAGGACAATGTCTGTCTTGTCACAGTTGTGGCTGCCAGAAGCTTGTACAGAGGGGATACATGACTATTTATGAAATGAATTATTAAGAATTATTTTAAAGGCACCAGAGGATGATGATGGTGTGAGAGAAAGGGCAAAGGAAGGAAACTAAAATTTATTCAGTCTTTATCATGTTTCAAGCCTTACACGGGGCATGTGACTTATTTCACCCTCACGCTAAAGCTGTGAAACAGATGTTATCATTCCTGCTTTAAAAAAGAAGGGAATTTGAGGTTCAGAGAGGTTAAGAAACTTGCACAGGGTCACATAGAGAGCAAATGATAGAGCTGGGATTTGAAGAATTTGGCTCCAACACTGACAGGATTTGTTGAGTGATTACATGTGTGCAAGAGCCTGGGAAAAGGGGTAATGGATCATACACTAACACAAAGGAGTACAAAACTTAAAGGAGGACCATTCTGGGATTCAAGAAGGAGTAAATATGCATTCGGTTTGGGCAAGTTTTGTTTTTGGTATAATCATTTGCATATGAGCCTAGGATGGAGATGATGGTAAAGACCTGAGGCTGGAGTTGTTGTGATGTCTAGAATTGACTGTGAAACACTTCCACACATACAGTGTGATAGTCTATGTAAGATACTTAGGCCACACGATAAGCCAGGTTCTGCTCATCTCTAATCAAGCATGCATAGTCCAAGAGGAACAGCTGATCCTCTACCCAAGAAATCCAACATGCGAAGGGAAATAAGCCAGATAGAGAAAAATGATGTATGATCTCATTTATATGTCAAACCTAAAAAAGTCAAACTTACAGAAACAAAGAGTAGAATGGTGGTTGCCAGGATTTGGGGAGTGGGGGAAATGGGGAGATGTTGGTTAAATAGTACAAACTTTCAGCTATAAGAGGAATAAGTTCTGAGGATCTAATGTACAGCATGGTAACTATAATTAATAACACCGTATTGTACACTTGGAAATTGTTAAGAGAATAGATCTTAAGTGTTCTCAACCACATACACACAAGACAGTAACTATGATAACTATGTAAGATAATGGATGTGTTAATTAACTTGACTGCAGTAGTCATTTCACAATGTATAACAAATTATCATCTCATACACTTTAAATATATGCAATTTGCAAATCATAGCTCAATAAAGCTGGGGGGAAAAAAGAACCCCATGCTCCAGAGGCAACTCCTATGAGTACACTCATTTCTGACATCTGGATCTCTATCCAAAACCAATGCTTTGTTTATTAGCATAGCAATCGTCAGAAATGAGTTTGTATTGGTGAAATGAATGACTTTTTAAATTTTTTCAATGAAATGTGCTTTCAGTGAAAGTAAAAGTATTAATAATATGTGGATCAGATAAAATACTTTAGAAGTACGTCCGACCTATCCCTACGCGTTCATAAACAGAGAATAAGAAATCAGCAGAGCCAGTAGCCTGCACTCTTAGTGATGCCATTGGTGAGTGTCAGCCATGAACTTGGGAGGACTCAGATTGTCAGAAGCTGATAATAGAGGTGAGCAGAATCTTGGTATCTTCTCAAGTTTGCAGAAGAGATTAAACACAATTGTTTCTTTTGTGATTACTCTCTAATAAATATTTAGATAATAAATGTCATATATGCGGCAGAATTTGCTCTGAGACTTGCTTTCATTATTACCTGGTGGTGATAGTGAAGTGTAGCTAGCTTCCCCCCTCCCCAGATTTTTTTCTGTGGCTACTGTTATCTACCAAAAAAGAACCTAAGAGTTGTGTTCAGGTCAGCCCTCAACAAGAGTTGTCCACATACAGTGGGTAGTTCAGATCATCCAGGAGGAATGAGAACACCACAGGAGGGATACCTGATGTTTTTCAGTATTTAAAAATGCTGGAGAAAGGGGAGTCCATAAAGAGATTGAAAAGTAATCAAAGTAAAGGAAGGAGGAGAACCAAAACTCAGTTGTCATCCAAACCGGAGGATTTAAAAGTTTTAAGGAAAGAGTGATGAGCAGTTTCAAAGACTTATAAAAGGCTAATAACACCCAGCCTGGGGGAAAAAAATGATGATTTTAACTATTAGTACTTTACTGATGACCTCAGTGGGAGCTGAACAAAGGTAAAGAGTAAGTCCTGAAGTCAAATTTCAGTACACTGAATGGTGAATGGGCAGTAAGGAAGTAGAAACAATAATGTGTGTGTGAGAAGTTTGACTATTAAAAGCAAAAGAGGGAGTCAGTTGAATGGAGTAATGGAAAACAGAAGTGGCTGTTACTTGTGTTTTTCTTTTCAGATTTGAGAATCTTGAATACAAGTTGCGGATGCATTTAAACGAGCAACTGATATATGGAGCAAGGATGAAAAGCAGAAAGAAGACTGACCAAGAGGACAGATGACGGGAAATCCATTGAAAATATGACTGGAGATGTAGGTAAGATGCGGCTGGGTGGAGCTGTGTCTTCTTTCTGATTTCAGTTTTGCCACGAGGAGGCAAGGAGAGGTGTATGTGTAATTTGGCAGAGCTGAGGGAAGTTTGCTGTAAAATGCAGAGAGGGAAAGAGGATGCCTAAGGATAGTACTAATGATTTGGGAAATTCGATAGGGGACAGCATTTCTTTGGAAGGTTGGATTCCTTACTACCTTGCTTAGATTTATCACGCTATTTCTGCCCTTAAAAGAATTAAGAGAAGTGTGTCTGGATGGCTCAGCCGGGTAAGCGTCAGAGTCTCGGGTTTCAGCTCAGGTCCTGATCTCATGGGTAGTGAGATCCAACCCTGCTCTGGGCTCCGCAATCAGTGGGGAGTCTGCTTGAGATTCTCTCCCTCCGCCGCTCCCCAAACACCTGTTTCCACTCTCTTTCTCAAATAAATAAATCTTTTAAAAAAAAATAAAAACAAAAGAACTAAGAGAGACTACAATCGATTACTAATTACTAATAAGAATCTCATAAAGACAACTCATAGAGAATATGTGTATGGCCTAAAATGCCTTCCCTTGGCTTTCCCGGGCAGCAAGTCCCAACCAAAGGCAATTTATTAACGTGTAGCTTACTTGTATCTTTGCAAAAGTGATGGAAAAGTCAACAGTTATAAGCTCAACGGTGACAGAACTATAAACGCTACTAAATAGTAAATGCTTATATTCTGCCATAATATAACTATAAAGTTCCTATAAAATTAATGTACAGATTAACTTTGCATTTAAATCAGTCAAAAAGCTGTTTATATACTGCATAGAATTATAAACTCTCCCTATCTTTGATCTGGGGAATAACCAGCTCAAACCTCTCTTTATGTTTTATTTTTTACTTATCATAAAATGAAGTGCTTCTTAAGAAAAACTTATTTTTTTAAAAGTTTGTATTTATTTATTTGTCAGAGAAAAAGCCCGAGTGGGTGGGGGAGGGGCAGAGGGAGAGGGAGAAGCAGGCTCCCTGCTGAGCAAGGAGACGTGGGGACTGGATCCCAGGACCCTGAGATCATGACCTGAGCCAAAAGCAGACAGCTGATTGAGCCACCCAGGCATCCCCAAAAACAAAACTTATATATGTGCTACGCCTGGAATATTTGAAGGCTGTTTTACAGTTTTATTAATGTCTATTGCCTAAAACAGGATTTTGTGGTTAGGACACATGTAGAGTATATAAGAAATATTTGGTAAAGGATTTGGATGTATTCTTTGTATGTGTTCCAGAAGAATGTTGCCACTAAGATCTTCAAAACTTTTCTCTCTCCACAGCAAGAGGCACTGCGTCCATAGCCGTTAGTGAGCATCCTGTTTACAGCTGATATCCTTACAGACCTGGAGGTATTGTACTTCCCACATCACAGCAGAAGACATGTGTTCATGCACTAACATCCTGTGTGGAAAGCATTTCAGTTTCTAACATCACAACACTGTGTTCTCTGAATAAGGGGGAGAATTCCTTCACAGGAGTTCAAACAATTGGCCATCACACCTTTTTGAAGTTCATAAAAACCTTTTTGATTTTCAAAGGCTTTCCCAATCAAGGAACAATAGAGGCTAGAATTTTCACACAATCATTTAATCATAAGATGGGGACAAACACAATAGCTGTTTTGTCATAAATTAACATCCATGCCATTTTTTGAGCCTTTGGTGGAGATCTGAAGAGAATGAAGGAAAAAAAAAAAAAGGAGGGGTGATGATCTAATTTTATTGTTCTTCATTTTTTTCAAACCCAGTGGTAGAAATCCCTACCTTCATTTAGGGGGAGAACAAAAGAAAAGGAAATGTGTATAAATGTCTTTGAAAATGTTTTTCTAATACAAATTTCAGAAATATCTCCAAATACTACCTTACTAGATGCACAAACTTTCTCAGATTCTTTAAACTGACTTAAATGTAAGAATCAGTTATTCCCAAGGCATACCTCTGGCGTACAAGAAGAGCAATTACCTCCTTCAGTCAATTGCAACCTAACTAGAAAAAAGTTGGGGCACCATAAGCCTGGAGACTAAGTGAGGGTCTGACTCAGCTTCAACATATTATTGAACAGCTTTCCCCAGTCTGTTCAAGCCCAGTTGCAATGCCTTCCCACTCAGCACTAGAATAAAGAAACCACAGACCTGCGCTGAGAGGAAATAAGTCATCATTATGCTATCTAAAATTAAAGTACCTATTCCTGCTTTACAGTTTATCAGATGTTTGGTCCGGATGCTGATTGTTTTAAGTCTGTCTAAACATAGTATATTTCCTAAAGGAATGTTAGCAAACTAAACACTTGCTTCTAGTGACAACATCCTAAATTTTATTAACATAACTAAGATAAATGAGTAAACAGACTCAGTGCTAGTCAGTATGTGTATTTCCCAGGAAAGCTAAACTCATGACAGAATATGATTTATGCTTTTTACTGTAAATTATTAATTATCAGCCCTAACAAAGAATTTACCTAGTGCTAAATTCTTGGAAGTAAGAAACATTAACCTTCCAATTGTGAACGTAAAGTCATTAACTGCCTTTTTTCCTAGCTCCTGATAAAATTATTTGTGTAGCGGTAAACAAAAACCAATGAATTGGATAGAACAAACAAGTATCAGAACTCTATTCCCTATCACATCTTACACATATTTGTGGTTTGGGTTTTTTTAGTGAAAAACAACTTTTAGGGATGGAAACTTGTGTAAGCCACAATGTTTATTTTCTCAAGGTTGTTTTTATGCTGTAAATTGAAAAGGAATCCACTTTTCTGGATTGAAGTTTTTGCCGTTGGGGATTACAACAGCTTTGCTTAATTTTTCCCCCTTTATTTTTAAGTTCCCCACACTTTCATCCTCTTCCTGAATGAAGAGTAGTTATTTGGCTGAAATTTATTTTCAGCACATGACTAAAAATTCTTTTGAAGAAGCTCAAAATAACACAGGAAATACTGAAGGGTTAATGGCTCTGACTCCTAGTTATTTAGACTTACAGAAAAAAATTAAATAGATCAATGTGTGTAGTAAGGGCTCTTAAGACATTTTGAATGAAATAAAAATTGGTCTATCCATCAGGTAAACACACCATTCTGGAGGGTATTTGGGGAAATTGGGGAAGAATTATAATAACGTAGGTCAGCAAAGCACCATTTAGTACTCTGAGTTGTCTTAAGGAACTGGGTTTCTCAAAGCTTTGATTGTGTAATGCCGCTGAGTCACTTAGGAAATTATGAGACTGAATCCTATAAGATGCCACCGGGTCCAACAAATATTATGCTTTTCTTCTTCCATCTCTTTCAACACACCTGCATAGTCTTCTTGGTTTGAAGGTCATCCGGCTGCCACATGAGTAACCATAGCCGATCTTTCCTGTAACTGATTTTAGTTTTCTACTTTTCACTTAATTAATAATCCCTGCAGAATTTTGGTCTTTTGTTCACCCTGGTTTACTATGTGATCTGATGAGGCAATGATCACACAGCTTACAATTGAAGAGAATTGTCTTTCATTCAATTAGCCTGGCTTCTAGCATAAGCTACAAGTAGTGAAAAGAGTCACTGTAATCAAAGACTCTTTTTCCTAGAAAGGTACCCAACCATTTATGGTATGACTTCTAAAGTGTTGTTATATTTGGCAAGAGCCATATAAATGGTATCATATACAAAACCAAGAGTTTTTAAGATATTTAAAAATAATTAGGACTAGTGTTCTAATGTGAGAAAAAGAGCCCAAAACGTTAGGCAAAAAAAAAAAAAAGAGTAAAATAGCTATAGAAATGTTAACATATAAAAATGCATATGAGTAGGTTATGTCTGAACAGTCTCTCTTTTTTTTTAAATAACTAGATTTTAGGTTGAGTTCTAACACTGGAAAAAAAAACCTAAAGAAGATCAATTTTAATATTCCTGTTTACTTTGATATATTGATAATACTGTTATTTGATACTAGATTCTAAGTCCTTCATCTAGACTTCAGAAATATTGCTAATAGACGGAAGGTAGATTCTTATACATGACACTAGGTCATCCACTCAGCAAGCAATTATTAAATAGCTGTTGCATGCATTGCACTAATGCATTGGAATTTGGGTACAGAGAAGTAAAAGACACTGTTCTTAGAGGAATTTTTTTTAAAGATTGATTTATTTATTTGAGAGAGAGAGAGTGCAGGGGGGAGGGGCAGGAGGAGAGGGAGAGAGAGAATCTCAAGCAGACTCTCTGCTGCCTGAGGAGCTCAACAGCTCAATCTCACAATCAGGACCCAAGCCAAGCTGACATCAAGAGTCGAATGCACAACTGGCTGAGCCGCCCAGGTGCTCCTGTCTTAGAGGAATTTTTAAACTCTTTGGCATAAAAGAATGAGTAGCTTTTGTTGCCTCTTCCTTCTCTGACCATTTCCTAAATTCTGCTCACACTTTCTTCTCTTTTGCTTATCATCTTCCATGGACATCCTTTACTGCCAAGTCCAGGGCCTAGGCTCCAACTTATCACTCATTAGGTTATGTATCCAAAATCTCTATTTTTTTATCCCAAACTCTTGCTCCGGCTTCAGAGTTGTGTTTTCCTTTACTTCTGGATAGATCCATGTATGTGTCCCACAAGCTCTTCAAAAACTTCAAGTTGATGTATATTCTCTATGTCCTCCAACTTTTTCCTTCTACTTTCCCTAGGTCTGTTAGTGGCTCACAAAATCAGGAATCCCTCTCACTCGTATCACATCACTAAGATCATCTAGTGACTGAGTTGAGTTTCTTGAAGGGAGAAGATTTTATCATTCACCTTTTTATCTCAAGCCCCAAACATGGTACCTAGAACATGGTTGCAACTTCATTAAATATTTGTACAGTTTAGTTGAAAGGAAGGACACTGCATCAGTTAGAGTCTTGAGAGTTGAAGTGACATAGAATTAAGGCACAATCATGGAGGAAATAATTCAGGAAAGGCAAGAAATGCTAATGTGTTTGAACAGGCAAGTTTGGATCCAGTCTTAAAGGAAATGGTGTCAACATGGCACAGAGGAAATCTCTGTTCCACAGATACAGATAATCTTTTCTGACCTTACGTGGTTATCTCACAAATATAAGATTTTGGTCATAAAGGAGAATTGGAAAGATAAAGTCTCAATTTCTGTCACCACTGTTGAAAAGCTATTCAAGACCATGCCATAAAGATGGAGAAATAATGAACATACTCATGGATGAGAGATGGCAACATTTTCAGAATATTTTGTACCAGACCATACATAAAGCATAATCTCAAATTAAAATATACGATCAATTTGGGTTTTGTTTCCTTACCTGGGTTCTTTATAATATCCAGTTATATAGGTTTACTTTCTTCTGGGTTGTAGACTTTGCCCTGAACTAAGAGGCAGAAAATCCAGGATCTAGCTGTGGTCCTGTCTCCAGAAAGTTGGAAACTCTGTTACCACTGTCCTTGGTCTCGTTTTCTTTTTCTTTAAATACAAAAGCTAAATTAGGATGTGTAGTTTACAAACTATGTTCCTAATACAACCATTTTTATACTTTAATTTTTTATGGTTCATACTGTCAAAATTCAAAACATAAAGACATAAGTGAAAAGTCCTGACCCTCAACGATCCATTCCCCAGACTGATGGCACTAAGGCTCCCATTTCTTGTATATCTTTACTGGGATATTTTAAGTATAATTATGAAATGTCTTTATAAAATATGCATGTGGATATATGTTATATGAAATAAATATAAAATATATTCATATTTTCTTTTTTTTATCAAAATGGGGCATATATTATTCATTCCATTCTGAGCCCTGCATTTTATAATTAATTATATATCATGGAAATCCTACCACTATATAGAATACCCATCTTCTTACACAGCTGCATGATAATCCATTGTATGAATTTACAATCATTTATTTAACCAGTCCCTATTAGATTACAATTACAGAAAAAACTTCAATGAATTAATTTGTATATAAATTATTTACACAGTGTTGTAAAATAGAGCCCCAGAAGTGGAATTGTTGGATCAAAGAATATATGCTTTTATAATTTTTATAGATCTTGCCAACAGAAGCCCTGACAATTTACATTCTCAGTGACAATGTATTAAAAAACACAAGAGCTCAGAGTATATCATGAAAGATTTTATATTTAAAATTTGATAAGTAAAACATGAGATCTCAGTGTCATTTTAATTTTCATTTTACTTATAATAAATGAGTCTTTACACACACATATATTGAACATTTTGTTTGTTTTCTGTAAACCTTGTGTTCTTATCCTTTGACTATGTTTCTGTCAGGGTGTTGTTGGCTTTTCAATTATTTTAGATACTGTTTATATATACATGTATGTGTGTGTTAAATATATATATATTTGGGGGGAGAGAGAAAGAGAGAAAGTTTGAGAGGAGGGTTGGGGGGAGGGGCAGAGAGAGAGGGAGAGAGAGAATCCCAACCAGACTCCTTGCTTAGCTCGGAGCCTGACATAGGGCTCGATCTCAAAACCCCGAGATCATGACCTGCACTGAAATCAAGAGTTGGACACTTAAGCGACTGAGCCACCCAGGCACCCCTCGATACTGTTTATATATTTTAAAAATTAAAATTTTGTTTCAGTTCCAAACTTTTTTTGTTTAAATTGTTATTGTCTTTAGACTTTGTACTTAGTGGGTTCTACCTTACCCGAACTTATCAACGTATTTTTGGGTATTTTTTGGTATTATGTCATATTAGAAAGGTCTCCTTCCCCACTCCAAAACTATTTTGAAAGCTTTTCCATGATTTCTTTCATAGTAAAGTTCCACATCGTTTATGTGAAAATCTTATCATAGATATAATGTGATCAGCAGTGGGTTCCCATCCTCACCTAGCCCCCATTTTCAAGTAAGAATTGACTAGATTTCTCACTCTCAATGAGGTGTGGGTTGAAGACAAAGTGGATGGCCAAGCTGGGAAGGAAATTTTACCAGGCAACCCTGTAGAAGTATTCTCTGCTCCTACTCTCCTCAGAGGGAGCTGACAAAATGGGTGCCCAACTATTCTCCAAAATGCTGGGATTACTGCCGCCAACCACGGACCAAGAGTCTTCCCCATCAATTTTTTTTTTAAAGATTTCATTTATTCATTTGTCAGAGAGAGAGAGAAAGAGCAAGTGCAAAAGCAGGGGGAGCAGCAGGCAGAGGGAGAAGCAGGCTCCCTGCCGAGCAAGGAGCCCAATGCAGGACTCAATCCCAGGACCCTGGGATAATGACCTGAGCTGAAGGCAGACGCTTAACGGACTGAGCCAACCAAGCGCCCCTTCCCTGTCAATATTTAAGCAGACATGAACTACTGCCATCAGAAGATGACAAACCACAGCCAAGACTGAGCGTAGACAGCATGCTGGTTATCACAGAAGTTTGGGCTTCCTGGTTTTGTAGGCTTATTGCTGTTTGGGTCACTTCATTAAACTCACAGAAATATCTATTAATCCCACATGTTAAACAATTGAATTTTGACACATCACTTGTTTTATGGTGGGGGTCTTATTGTAGCATGCTATGATTTTTTCTTTTTTTTTTTTTTAACATTTCAAGCTATGAAACATCAGGAATTCATTTCGATGTAAAGAAGGAAGTCTGCCTAAATTTGACCTTTCCCAGTGTTTCCAGTGTCATTTACACTTCAAAAATAGTGTTTCCCCTCTGATACAAAATGCCACTTTTATCACATAGTATGTACTGTGTGTGATGTACATAAATGTACAGATAGATTTTTTTTTTCTGGATTTGCTGCCCTGTTCATTGAAATGTCTAATAGAGTGCCAGTTACATCATTTTAGTTCTTGTACTTTTGTAACATGTTTTAACATCTCGTAGAACTATTAACCCCCACCACCATTAATTCTATTTTTCCCTTATTATTTTCTGACTATTCTGACATATTTTCAGTGAACTTGAGAATCATCTTGTCTAGTTTCAAATCCTATTTTTTGTTGGAATAATACTAAATTTATGGATTATACCTTAGTGAGAAGTGACATAGTTGATGTTAAATTTTATTATCTAAGTATGCAATATGTTTTTTCTCTCTGTTATGTCTTTTTGGGGGCATCCCTCAATATTGATTGAAAGTTTTCTTCAAGTTGATCTTGTACCTATCATGTAAAGTTTGTTGTTAAGTATTTAATTGTTTTGATAGCATGGAGATAGAGACTTCCTCAAATATTTTCTGATTGTTGACTGAATGACACAATTGGTTTTGTTCCAGAAAAATTACTGAATTTCTTTACTGTTTTTAATATTTGGAGTTTATTTGTTTGTTTTTATTTTTAGCAATTCTCTTGAGTTGTCCAGATAGCCAATGAAATTATCTACAAATATTGGTAACTTTTATCTCTTCCTTTCTAATATTTATAAGTCTAATTTCTTCCTTTTATCTAATAATCAGACTAGGGCTTCCAGTTCAATATTAAATGTTAGAAATTATAGTGGTCATTCCTGACTTTAATGCGACTTATTCTACTGTTTCACCCTTAAGACTAATCCTAGCATTGGTGTTGAAACATATATTTTATTATATCACAAAAGCATCCATCTATCCCTATTTTAAACTTTTATCAAGAATGGAGTTTGCATATTATAAAATATTTTTTTATTTTCTTTGAAAATATTGAAAATGTTTCTAACTCCTCTAGATTCAGTTTTGGTAAATTATATTTTCCCCCAGAATTATTCATTTAATTTAGATGTTCATATTTTTGCCTTTTTGCATGGAATTGAGAATTAAGGAAACCAATCCCATAGAATTCCTTTCATTTCCTTTTTATTTGTGATTATTCCTACATATTTTTTATTTGGAGTTGAAGTATACCCCTTCTTGATTGAATTAGATACAAGTGTATCTACCTTGTTGTTGTTTTTCCCTAAAGAACTAGTCAATTGATTTATCAGTTCTACCATTTTCTGATTTCCAATAACAAATCCACCCTTCTCTTCCTACTTGTTTTTTACACTAACTTCTTCCTTATGCTTTCCATGGATTTAATTTCTTACTTTCCTGAGCTTATGATGTCCCCTCTTTTGTCTCTGATAAAATTCTACTCATACTTCTCTAGCTAGGCTCAGATAATTCCTTCTGTGACCCCTTCATCAGAAGCAGTCATGCCTCATCTTTGCTTACATGTCATCTGTACACATTTAATTTGTGGTGTCTTTTATATTATATCTTAATTTTCTTTATAGCTACTTGAGGCCAGGACTATACTTTACTTCTCTAACACACTGCTTATAATAGAACTCAAGTAATGTTCAATAATAAATCAATAATACAGTGATTCAGTGGGCATGCACAATGCTTACCATCTTATCCATCATCTTCAGCCACATGTAGAATCTATTTTTTAGCTTAAAATTCAGTGAAATGGATTAAATCCAATAGACAATGAAATTAATTGTTCACAGAGAAGAAGTTCTTCAGGTTATGAATCAGTGACTCCCTAATGGACCTTCGTACTTTTGAAAAAATGGAACTGAATGTGTTCTATTTTATCAGGAAAGATGTCAAACCATGCACCTGCTTATTCAAAGTGGACTGAAGTTACCAGGCTATTTCTCAACAAATGAAGTACTTAGAACCATGGACTTTCTTTGCACTAATTTTCTTCAAAGATCTTTTTATATATAAGGTAATTCTTAGCCGTTAGTGAAACAATCATCTCACCCCCCCCCACACACACACACAGAATCTGATTTTAGATGTATCATAAAAACTTCTCTATCCATAGAATACCATTTTCATTCAGCTCACTGAAACCTCAAAATCTGGTCTGAGATATGTTCATTTGCCTAAAGATTACTTTCATCTCTAAAAATGGAAATAACATATACTATCAAATAACCAACAAAGTTATAGATCATCTACTTTATGCAAATGTTTTGAAGATTAAATTTGTTGAACTCTATCCATGGAGTATATGGTTGCCTGGGTCTTAAGAAATGAAAATTAAGGGCGCCTGGGTGGCTCAGTTGGTTAAGCGACTGCCTTCAGCTCAGGTCATGATCCTGGAGTCCCGGGATCGAGTCCCGCATCGGGCTTCCTGCTCAGCAGGGAGTCTGCTTCTCCCTCTGACCCTCTTCCCTCTCGTGCTTTCTATCTCTCATTCTCTCTCTCTCTCAAATAAATAAATAAAATCTTTAAAAAAAAAAAAAAAGAAATGAAAATTAAGCAGGACATTGAGTGACGGGTATTGAGAAAAAGAAGGCTAGAAACACGAACTTTTTCTTACCCTATGTATTTGCAATTAGCCATCATCTTTATAGCCCTATGTGCCACACCCTGTATTAATGTAAGTTTCAGAGCATGTTGTTTAACCTTCAAAAATCAGTATGGCATCTATTTATTCAAATTAACAAATATTAAATGCCCACTGTGTACCAAACACTTTTCTAGGTGTTTGGGATATAGCAGTGAATGAAACAGATAAAAATCCTTTTCCTATTTAGCTTACATTCTACTGGGAAAAGTTGAATAATAAACAATAATTGTAATAAATACACAAATCGTAATAAATACATAAATACACAAACAGAATTGTAATAAATAAATACAAATTGTAATAAATACACAAAACTACAATAATTGTAATAAATCCATTAAATAGTTTTTTTTTAGAGAGTAATAAGTGCTGTGGGAGAACAAGGATGCCAGAGGTGGGGAAGGTTGCAATTTTAAACAAAATGATCAGGGCAAGGCACACTGAGTTTGTAATATGACACACTTCAAAAGTTCAAGTGTAAAGGAAACCAGTCATGAGAATATCTGGAGAAAAAGAGTGCTCTTGGAAGCAACCAGGGCAAAGTCAGTAAGATGGGGACAAGCTTGGCATGTTCAAGTAGCACTGGGAGGCTAATGTGATGGAAATGAGAGATCAAGGCAGAGAACAGAGAAAGAAATGGAGTCAGAGAATTACTGGGGTGAGGGGTGGAGGAGCTGTCCTTGTAGGAATTGGATTTACTCTGCATGCAATGGGAAGCCATTGGAAGGCTTTAACCAGAGGATTGACATGATGTGATTTACAGATTACTCTGACTCTGTATTAAGAAGAAACTGTAGTGAGGCAAGGGTAGTAGCAGGGAGACTAGCTGGGAAGCTATTGCAATAATCTAGGTGAAAACGATGGGTTTTGGACTGGGGTAGGGCCACAGGTAATGTAAGAAGTGATCAGGTATATTTTGAAGGTAGACCCAACAGCATTAGCTGGTGTATTAAATGTGGGATATGAGAGAAAGAGCAGGGAAAAAGTTGACTCCAAAACCATGGGCCTGGAATCATCATCAAATGACAGGGTGGGAGACTGCAGGGAGAAGAATTGGGGGAGAAGACCAGAGTTCCATTTTGGACATGTTAAGTTTGAGATCTTCCTTAGCCATTCCAATGTAAGTTTTCAATAGGCAATTTGACATACAGGACAAGGGTCTGGGCTAAAGATATATATTTGGGAGTCAATGGCATATACACAGAATTTGAATTGGCAAGACTAATTGAGATGGCTAAGGGAGGGAATGTATATAGACAAGAAGAAAAAGAACTAAACTCTGTGGCACTTCAACACTGAGAGTTTTGGGGGCGGTGGGGCAGGGAAGGGAAAACCAGTAAGAGGAAAGTAAGAAGTAGTAACCAGCGGCAGGGGAGGAAAAACCAGGAAAGTGTGGTGTCCTCAAAACCAAGAGAAAAAAATATATATCTATAAGGAAAGATGCTTTAACTCTGCCCAGTGCAGCTGACATGTTAAGTAAGAGGAGTCCCAAGAACTGGCCATACATGCATTTAGCAGTGAGAATGTTGGTGAGCAAAGCAAGAGTGGATGGCATGATGGGGGCAAACTCTTGATGAGAGGGAGTTTAGGAGCTAGAAACAGACAGGGTGCATAGACAGCTATTCCAAAGAAATAGATACAATTATTAAATCTGTTTTACCGAGGTCCAAAGAGTGTTTGTACTTATCCAAGTTCATATAATAGTAACCAGTAGAGCTGGCACCTGAAACTAAGTTTGCTGGAATTCAGACTCCGCTCTCTTGACCACTGCGTTATATTGCCTGCAATCTGCCCTGTTGACAGATGAAGGAAGAAATATAGATTAGAAGTGCCTAATTGTCTCTTATCTTTTGTGTTTTTCCACCAAGAATTCAGACCACCATTCCTACAACCTTCCGCAGCATAAATTCCTTTCTCACCTCTTAGTGTCATTCTCTTTGTGGCCTTCTTATTTTTTGCTTGTTTATACATCTTAATCCCCTTCAGCTGTTTTGCCCATCCCCCACCCCGTCTTCCAGCAACCACCAGTCTTTTCTCTGTATTTATAAATCTGTTTCTGTTTTCGTTTGTTTGTTTGTTCCCCGTGTGGCCTTATCATCTCACTTTTGTAACCACTTATCCTCACTCATCCGACTCCCTCCTCTTAAAAGAAAAAAATTATCTTGTTTACCTGTATGTCCAATTACCACATTCAACTGTTTCCAGATCTCTGAACCCATACTTTATTTCCCATTCACCTAGGAATCCTATCCTTTGGTTCATTTCCTCTACTCAGCAAACTCTATCTGTGAGATTTATAAAAAAAAAAAAAAAAACTACCACTGATCTTGGCTGAGAGATTAACATAGCTCATATAGTCAGAAAATAGAGTGAAGCATCTTTGTGTGCATATATATGGTTGAGGCTGGAGGAAGTAGCAGGCAAGCAACAAACCAAACTGGAGATAAAACTCCAGAGTAAGTTAGATTTCTAGTAAGATCTGTAGTGGTGTTGGCAAAAATGGACTCAAGGGTGGCAAAACGCAATACGGTCCAAAGCATGAGAAAGGGAGAAATTGGAAAATAGAATTTCATGCCAAAGGGCTGGCAAGATACACCAAGCGAGGATAAGGAGTGAGTCTGGTAATCATTGACATGGGCCAGTCAGATGGCAGGGGAGATCATCAAAGGGAGCCAGCCCAAGAGCATAGATGACTTGGCATGAGCATCTTGCTTTTCCTTTTCTCCTCATCGCATGTCTTCAAGAAGCTGTGGCTTATTTGTTCCATAAAGTACTACCCAAACTCCTCCTCATACTGGAAATTCATAGTCATGGTGACAAGCCCAATATAAACAAAGCCTCTATTTTACAATGCACTCTATTTTAGGTCGCTTGAAATACTGATTTCTTCACAGGTACTACTAACCTTTATTGACATGACAGTCCTAGTCATAAGATGCATTTTTGTAACACACGGATCTATCCCTGACAATGCATGCATTTTTCAGCCTGTTTTTGCATACACTAAGCTGTTGCATGTGTATTGCCGACACTATCTCAGTGAAAGCCCATGACTCATGATCTGGGGCTCTGAGTCATGCTCTGAAGTTATGTGAATTAGTTTTAATTTGGTGCTTTCCAGCTATCAGTATAAGCTTTGCCTGCTGAGAGCTTTGTTTTGTTTTCCTTCCTAGTACTTGGAACTTGCTTAATTGGTAGTTGATAACTTCCACAGTGTGCATTTTATATGACGGAGTGAAAGTTGGCTCAATGGCAAGCAAAAAGAACAAAACAAGTAGGCACTAAAAGGAAATGGTATTGTGAAAGACATTAGTACGGAGGAAAACAGAGATTTGGGAGATAAAAAGTTTTTTGTTTGTTTCATTGTAAAGCAATTCACTTCATCTTTTCATTGCAAATCACAAATGAAGATGATAACCCTGGAGAACTAGACAGATAAGGAAAGAGGAGATGGGAGGGAAAAGTCTTGTCTGTTCATGTATCCGTACAAGGGTCTCTGAGATTAAATTATTGTACCAGAAAGGGAGAATTGGATTAAATAAGAAGAAAACATGCACGCACCCGGTGCTTCTACCATAGCCTAATGCCTCAGGAAAAATAAAATCTGAGGTTGTAGCATCATTTTATGTTCTGACACAGTCTGGTATTTGAAAGGCTTTATGAACTAGCATCTGAGAAATTAATTGCTCCTACAATTGAACTATCTGGTTTAGGAAACATGTAGACATTGATCTCAGTAAATTCACTTATATGTTATAACAGATAGGGAGGAAAACTTTAATTGTTAAGGCGTTTAGAAGGAGGATCTTCAAAGTGTGTCTATCATTTCCTTTTTTTTTTTTCTTTGTTGCTCTACTATTTAATCTTCGCTGGTTTTCTGTGGTCATTTTTTTAGTAAAAAAGTTTAATTTTTGCTAAATGCTTCACGTAGATTTTCAGACTTTTAAGTAAGGAATACTTTACATTCTGGGAATTCTACAGTCTCTTATTCATAATAGTTTTATACACAGTTAACACTTTATTATTCATTCCCAGTGGATAATACAGAATTAATTTTTATTTCATGCTGTAACATATTATGTTTGTTTTCCAGAAAATTCATCTACTTTTGGTCTGTAACAAGATATTAATAAAACAAGAAGGCCAAATGTCATTTAGCATCCAGGATAAAGCCAGTCTGTGGTTCCATGCTTTTTATGTATTACAGATGTGACTAATTCAGAAGCAGATTGCTCTTGAGTAGATATACACTGCATTCCACTTTAACAAAAATAAATCTATTTCTTTTTCCTTTTTTTTCTTTACTTTTCCTTTGAAAAATATTCCCCGAGTCTCAGCTATTGTGTAGGCATTGTGATAGATGTCACAGATGAAGATGTGAACAAGAAGAACAGACACATCCCTCATTCTCATGGACCTTAACATCTAGAGACGTGGCCAGTTGTTGAAGAAATCCCAATTTTCAATGTCATATAGAAAAGTATAATGAGTTATATATTAATCTGTGAGTCAGGCTTCCTGAGGAAATGACAGACCTGGGACCTAAAGTAATAAGAAGGATAAAGCCAGATGTCAAGGAGGAGATTTGGGGGGTGAGTACATTCCAGGCTGAAATTTGGTGTAGTGGTCAGGGTCAGATCATGAACAATCATGGACTGTTCCATCTTTCCCCTGAACCCAAACCTGGAGATGCCACAAAGTTAAAAAGGAATTTGATGGGTCCCAGAATCTAAATCAAAAACTATAAAAAGCTCTTGGAGAGCCAGGACATAGGTCAGATCCCACAGAACCTGGAGGAAAGCTTTCTAGCTCTACTTTACTCTTCACATTATGCTGGCCAATTAAGTGTGTGCTCTGCCTTACCAGGTTTGAGGAGTGGACAGAAAACATAAGCTCCAGTTCAGGGCCTGCCCCAGGTGGCGGCTCATCTGGGCCTTGCTGGTGCTTGGTGGGTAGGAAGAATAGAATAACCACCTAGTGCTGAAGAACTAAGTAGCTTCCCATCACTGAACTCCTACTGGGTAACTACAAGAAGAAGAGGCAGCCCCCAGAAAAGCAGCAGTGATTGGCACAGGTTGAGGGAGGACAGGTTACAAAGTACAACACTAGAGACTCTTTTACCCTTTATGGCCATTGCCCCAACACACACTTCATTTTTACCAAAAGGTGTGTCAGCTACGATCTGAGTCATCATCCTTCCCTTCAGGTACACATCACCAGTGAGAAAGACACTGGTTCCACAAATCTGAACACGCAGGAAAAAACAAAAACGAAAAACCAGACATCTGAGGAGCACATATAAGCTCTATGAAAGAAAGACTCTATCTATAGGAAAGCAAAACTAATGGACCAGATTAATATATGCAAAATATCTGTATCGAGAATAAAGAATATTGTAAACATCAAGCAGTTAAGAAGGTCATTAGAGATAGTAAGCATGAAAAATATAATATTGAAATAAAGGACTTAATTTCTTAGATTGAGAAAACAAAGCATCAAAAATGACTTCAGAGAAGTTCACCAGGGACTCCTTTGATTAATACTGAGATTCCTATACAAAGTGAAACAATTTTTCCTCTCCAATCATCGAATATATATTTTAAAATTCCTCAAAGCTTTCTTTATGACCTGTCTGTTAGCAGAAGTAAAACAATCAGGTAATTCTCGGTAAAAAAAAAAAAAAATCATTTTTTCACAAATAACACAAATAGGATATAAATACATACTTCTTGCATAATCTTCGGCACAGAGTTATTGAGAGGAAAAAGTGAACATCTCTTCAATATCACTCTCAACACAGTGTACTTTTCTTTTCCTTTAACAGAAATAGGATAACATGTTATTCTGTAACATGGTTTTTTCATTATAAAATATATATTTTGAATAATGTAATATAAGTATATATTTCCCATGACCTTATTTATAGCTCATCTCTTCTTTTTTAAAAATGTTTTGTCTTGACTTTCTACTTTATTTCAAAAGTATACACAGTTATATGCTCATAAAAAAGCAACTAACATGCAAGTGTATATAGAGCAAAGTCAAAAGCCCCTTTCATCCATCTATCCCTTCATCCTTTTATCCATTTATACATACACACATGAAAAAATATTTTATATATTCCCAATGCTGTGAATTCAAGGACTGGGGAAAAAAAAAGATAGAAAAAGAAGCTTCTACTCACGTAGGTAATGAGAGAAGACTGCATCGGTTTCCGTTGCACACGGGTGTATAAATTTAAACTCTTGTGTTGTAGTTTAAACATAAATGGAATCAGACTCTATGATACCACAGTTTATTTTTTCACTGGATAATATTTCTTGGCAACCATCTCAAGTGAGCATATGGTACTAGCCTCTAGTATTAATGAATGAGAACTCCATTTTGCCATTGCAGCCCAGATAACATCTAGGTCTTTTACCAGAACTATTTGGAATTCTATTAGGCTGAACCTTATTCTAAAGATAAAACGACATGTTCGCCATGAAGAGTTTTCTGAATAAACAGTGGTAATACACAAACGTCTGTCTGGGACAAACAGTAACAAACTATAGACAGTATTTGAGTTTTTCTTTCATTGGAGTTTAAGGAGTTTAGTAGTGTTGCAGATGCATCCCATTTTCTGGGCTGCTCTGGGTCTTTGCAAAAATTGCACTTTAAAAACTAGCATGAATTATGATAAAAATTAAATAATTATTAGAAAATAATTTCTACAAAAAATTGGAAGGGCATATTTACGGAGTTTTCACAAACACAAAGGAGACACATCGTTATGGTTACTACTAATTTTATAGTCACTGCAATTTGGAAGTACTCTCTTTTCTTAACATTGTGTTCATTAAAATAACCCAACTTTTCTTTTGTGGTTATGTCACTAGTTCAGTTTAACTATATTAGTAATAACCTCCTGGTTTGTAGTAAAAAAAGAGATGCTATCTTTTCAGAATTTTTGCTATTATACTCATTGTACAATGATGACATTATTTCTTTTTATTTTTTTGACATTTTATTTATTTTTATTTTTTTAATTTAAATTCAATTAATTAGCATATAATGTATTATTGGTTTCAAGGTAGAGGTAAGTGATTCATCAGTCTAGTAGAATAGCAAGTGCTCATTACATTACGTGCCCTCCTTAATGCCCATCTCCCAATTACCCCATCCCCTATCCCTCCCCACCAGCAGCCCTCAGTTTGTTTCCTATGATTAAGAGTCTCATGGTTTGTCTCCCTCTCTGATTTCGCCTTGTTTTATTTCTTCCTCTCTTCTCCTATGATCCTGTTTTGTTTCCTAAATTCCACATACGTGCAAGATCATATGATAATTGTCTTTCTCCAATTGACTTATTTCGCTTAGCATAATACACTCTAGTCCCATCCATGTCCTTGCAAATGGTAAGATTTCTCTTTTTTTGATGGCTGAGTAGTAGTCCATTGTGTGTGTGTATATATGTATGTGTGTATATACACATACATATATACACCACATCTTCTTTTTCCATTCATCTGTTGATGGACATCTAGGCTCTTTCCATAGTTTGGCTATTGTGGACATTGCTGCTATAAACATTGGGGTGCAGATGCCCCTTCAGATCACTACATTTGTATCTTTGGGGTAAATACCCCATCGTGCAATTGCTGGGTCGTAGGTACCTTTATTTTCAACTTTTTGAGGAACCTCCCTACTGTTTTCCAGAGTGGTTGCACCAGCTTGCATTCCCACCAACAGTGTAAGAGGGTTCCCCTTCCTCCACATCCTCAACATCTGTCATCTCCTGACTTGTTCATTTTAGCCACTCTGACTGGTGTGATGAGGTACCTCATTGTGGTTTTGATTTGTATTTCCCTGATGCCAAGTGATGTTGAGCATTTTTGCATGTGTCTGTTGGCCATTTGGATGTATTCTTTGGAGAAATGTCTGTTCATGTCTTCTGTCCATTTCTTAATTGCATTATTCTTTGGGTGTTGAGTTTGATAAGTTCTTTATAGATTTTGGATACTAGCCCATTACAATGATGACATTATTATACTCATGACATTTTATAGGATTACTGGAAAAATTAGAGATATAAAGTTATTTGGTTCTTCAAACCAGGTCTGTATTCTCCTTTTTAATACTGGATATTACACAAGCTAACATTTTTGTTAGCTTATTAAATCTCATCTTGTTTAAAAAATCAAAAATTTTACAGAGAATCTTTTTCAATTATTTTTTTTAAAGATTTTATTTATTTATTTATTTGAGAGAGAGAGAGAATGAGAGATAGAGAGCACGAGAGGGAAGAGGGTCAGAGGGAGAAGCAGACTCCCTGCTGAGCAGGGAGCCCGATGCGGGACTCGATCCCGGGACTCCAGGATCATGACCTGAGCCGAAGGCAGTCGCTTAACCAACTGAGCCACCCAGGCGCCCTCTTTTTCAATTATTATTTTTCTTCAATTATCTTATATTTGAAGATATGAGAATGAAGAGGAAAAAAGCAAAAAAAATATAAAATATAAAGTTAGAGAGCAATAGGGAGTTTTATATACAGTTTAATGAATAGTATATGGTTAAAGACAAGAAATAGTGCTATCAACTCACAAATGATTAAATAAACAGTAGTTAAATTAATCAAAGCTTCATGTTGCCCTTATTTAAAACAAAATATTCCCTCTCTCTGGTTCCAATTATTTTCTTTTGTGTTGTCTCTGCTGATAAATCTAGATCCTTATGGAGAGAGTGATTATCTTATTCCTCTTTGTCTCCGCAGAAAAGGATGCACAAGATACCTCAGTAGTGCTTAACACATTACTTGTTGAATTAATGAAGAAAGACATTCACAATTTTTCATGACCACTATCTTCAGGCTCGGACAAGAGAACAATCACAATTTTATTTTGCAACATTTCTCCCCAGGGGTAGTAGAAGCTTCCTTTAATCTTTTGTGCATATCATGTCCCAAGTGACTTAAATTCATTCTCATCCTGTCATTGGGAGCACCAATGTCCCTGTTTTAGGATCTTGAGGAAAAAAAAATACTTACAGTCTAATTCTAACTTGACTCCTTTAAGTCAAGCTTGCCTTCAGAATATTTTGTAATTGCAGTAATACCCTAAAAAAAATCATTCTACATTTTTATAAGGCTTTAGGTATAATTTTTACATATATTATTTTATTTAGTTTTGTAATAACATTGTAGCATCAGTGCTGTTAAGGAAAAATGTGGAAAAAGTGAGGTAGAAGGACGCTTATATGTGCTTTCAATGAATGTCACACTGGGGCATTGTTTAATAGGCTCACCCACAAATTGTCAAAATCTCTAAAGCAACAAACCCTTTCTTTGACATATCTTTATTACTGATCAGAGTCCAAACTCTATAATGTTACATGTTACCTTGTAGATTTTGTCTCGTAGAGATGCAAGTAATTTCTGTTTAGATGAAATTAAAACCAAAAGATATGGTTTTGTGGCCCTTTAGGATGTTATCTAGGTTTGTACCTAACCTAGAAATCCAACACTTTTTGTTCAGTGCCTACAAATGCCCAGTTCCTCAAATGCCTTTTGAATCAGTTTACCATCTTGTTTCCCTAATTGATATTGACATTGCCATATTGATATATACTTAGTCTTTATATAATCCCATGTTTTTTAATGTTCTTGAAAAATTATTCTTTGATATTTCCATCCTCACTTTCAATTAGCTTCCTTGAGTCGATTGTAAAGAAAGAAACACAGAAGAGTTATTATAAATGAAATGGGGGCTTATATGATCACTTGAGTCAGTGTATCCTAACTATTAATTCTTGGAGGATAATGACTCATAGGTCACAAAGTTCTGTAAAAACTGAAACTAAAACTATCCAGCATTTGCCTATGGGAAAACTCAACAGTACCAGACTCCACTAACAGGAAAGATGGAGGAGGAAAGCGAGATGAATAAGACCAACCATATAGAACCATCATTTTATTCTTCCTCTACAAGTTCAACATGAAAAACATATGAAAAAAGAGAAAGAGAGAGACATATGATACATGGCCAAGTCAAGATGAAGACAAAAAACGGCTACCCATTTGCGAAACAGAGACATCAACAATTTATTTAAATAGTCATCAAATCAAAAGCAAAACTCAACTCTGATGAGAGCAAGGTCACTTCAAGTAGTGCCTTAATTCTGTTTTCAGTTGTTGTCTTTTACACGAACTAGAGAAGTTTGTTGTTTTTTTTTTTTTAAAGACCCCATAAATTTATTTTTATCGGCGAGGAAAACCAAACTCAGAAACACCTCAGCAGAGTCCCCTTACATCTCTTTGACCAAAATTAGATTATATGTCCATTTCTAAACCAATATTTACAAAGTCTTAGCTTCTATCAATTGCAACTCACCACTTGGGGCTGCGCCTGGAACTACCACTCCCCAAGGATAGGGTTATGCAAAGGAAAGTAGGTACCTGAACAAAATATAGTTTGACTTGAAAGAGAAAGGAGAGAATCCAGTGCATAGTAAGCAACCAATGGCATCTACTATGAGACAGCCTTTAGTTTATTTCGGCTCTCTGGTCACAGCTGTCACTCAGAGCTGGCTCCATCATCCAAGCTTAGATAATGTGAGCTCTTTTCCAGGATCTTGAACTCAGAACTAGAGAATGAAATTGTTTGGTTTTGAAGATGGTGTCCATGAAAAAAATCCAAGTGGAAAAGTGATGAAGACGAGTGTTGGTACACCTTGTCTCTGGTGACCGTGATCTCTTCAGATGCTCATGAATCTTTCCTCTTCACATGATTCAGTAATATGATCCAATAAATGTTTCTTTGTCAAAGTTAGTTTGCATGGGACTTATGCCACTTGGACCCAAAGAGGTCTTGAGTAATAAAGCAGTGCCTTATGTGATCTCTGCTCCTGTGTAGTAGTCCATTACCCATTCACCTCTCATCTCATAAAAAAAGTACCCTGTGACGAGGAATGATTTCCTGACTCCACCCTCACCTCTGGGAATGGGCCCAGATTGTTCTTAGCTGGATTAGTACATCCCACCCCCTTGGCTATGGTGATTGGTTCAGAGATCCTGAGTTGATATGAGTCAGACTCAGGACTTCTGCTCAGCTTTGGGAGCAAAAAGATTTCCGATGATGTGACCTGACCTCTGACCCAGCCAGCCCGAAGCCAGGTCCACTGTGCAGATGGGAACCCCAATCCTGCGATTTAACTTCGCTGTGCCTCAGTTTCTACTTCTCTAAAATGGAGATATAACAGTCTTCAGAAAAGTTTTGTAAGGATTAATGAACTAATGCATGCAAAGCAATTAGACCAGTGCCTGACACGTACTTAGTGTTCAATAAATGCTACCTATTACAATTATTAAGGCTTAGATTGTCAGTTACTGAGCAAATGAATACTCTTTTTTATTTGAGCCAGTTTGTGTTGGAATTTCTGTCTCACAGAAGAAAAAAACTAAACTAAACTGTATGGATCACACAGAGAAGATGGGGAATTATTCTCTTCTTCTCCCATCTAAGACGGCATGCATATGTCCATCATATCATGCTACCCAGAGGAAGGGCATGGCTCAGTTAAGAAAGAGGCAGAATACAGCCATGTGTAATAAATCTATCACATTCTGCATGGAGCTCTAGTCCCTCCCCCAATAATGTGTCAGAGCTGTGTGTAGCTTATTGGTCAGTGGCTCTCAGAATTGCCCAGAGGCCCTGTTAAAGTACACTGGCCCTACACTCTGCAGTTTTGATTCAGTAAGTCTGCCCATAATTTTGCATTTCTAACAAGTTCACAGATGATGCTGATGCTGCTTGTCCCTAGACCACACTTTAAGAACCACTGTTCTAAAACATGGAATCCTACCTAGCCAGTAATGATAAAGGCATAAAGATGCCTGTCTCCTCTAGCATTCTAGGTAAACCATAGAGAAGCTGCCTGAAGGTAAAAGGATTAGCTAAATTAGTGGCCTACCAGATCCTAGTGTGTCAGATTTGTTCTCTTAGCATTTTGTTAAACCATCTTTTCTGGTTCTTTATTCATTTATGTCTTCCCTAATGCAAATATTAAATCAGTAAAACACGTGCATCTGCCCTTATAGTCCATGGACTGAGTAGAGGTCATGATAGCTATTAAGGTAGAGTAGGAAAATGATTGGGTAGAACAAGTTATATTCTTGGATGCAAATGCCCCATAACAAAGCCAAAAACGATCTATGTATATATACTAAATGTGGAAGAAAACTATTAACTGTATTGAATTAAGATTTATTTTCTGGCTTTTGTGAGTGATGTTTATTTCCTTGCCAAATACTGCATAAATAATATTTATAAAAGTTATACAAGTTGTTCAGATATTTTAAGGGACTGCTAGTGAGAGAATGTTTTTAAAAACTTTTATAAAAATGAGCAACAGTTAATAAATCATAGAAAAATATACATAGTGTTTCAAAAACATTAATTTGAGATACTTGTGTTACTTAAATATCTTCATATTTTCTAACATTCCCTTTAAGATATGTAAATTGAAAATCTAGGGACCCATTACAAAATTTTAAAAATAGCAAAGGTGCCAGTTTGTAGAGATCACACTGAATTAATAAACATCTTCTAATGATCTTCTCCCAAAACATTTAAGTAGAAATTATTTTCAATTTTAGCTATTCATTTTTTAATCACTAGAATACAAAGAATCACTAAAAACAAACCATATCTTTATCATCTTCTTTATTTATTTGTTTTGGGTAATCTTAAGACTTAAGGATATCCAGACAAATTCTTTTTAACTTAATGGAAGGAAGGAAGGAAGGAAGGAAGGGAGGAAGGAGGGAAGGAAGGAAGGAAAAGAAAGAAGAGAGAGAAAGAGAGGGAGGGAGGAAGGAAGGAAGAGAATGCCATGCTAAAACCGCATAAGACATGATTTATCCTCATAGAAAATTTTAATTAACGGCTTAGTAAACTACCCTAAACTTATGGGTTCATTTAAATATGGAATAAAGCTAAGTGTAGTGGTACAAAAAGCACCATTATGACAAATAACAGAAAATTTATCTTGGTATTATGCCCAGCACATATTCATTCAGACTGAGAGCTGTGTAAAAACAAAATGGAGCCAGAGGGAGAGGCTTGAATAAAGAAGTAGAAAACTAGATGTTGGCATTTTCTCATAATTCTTGTCGCCATGCATTGGCTACTGCTGTTCCTATATAGAAGTGACAATATAACACTCTAAGAACTTTCTTTTTCTTACTAAAACCAAAATAAGATTTCAAGCTATACGATAAAAGAGTTTGGGGTTTGGCGAAACATTCAGTTGTCTTAGTGCATTCATTCTATATGCGTGTTGCAAAAGATTTAACCTAAATAATATGTTGAAGTATTACTAGACGATAAATTGTCAGCAATAAAACTCAATAGCTTTTTTATATTCCTGTAAAAACTATTAGAAAACTTAAGTGAAATTAAAAAAGACTTATTTACAATAACTCCAAAACAATGTAACACACAACAAAGGAAAAGGTGAGGTTGAAGGAACACACGGGATCCAGAACATGCAGGACTTTACCTCCAGGCACCTGGATGCCATGCCAGGGCTTAAATGGGAACATGTCCCAGTCTGTGTTTTTTAAAAACCCACTTAGGCTGCTGAACAGAGAATGATGTATAGGAGCAAAAGTGGATTGGAAATCAGCTCTCGTCTAGGTGAGTGGAGATGGGGAACTGGATGTATGTTTGTAAAGTGCTTGGCATGGGTTCTTGTGCAGAGTAAGCACTAACTAAAATAGTTAATCAACACAATCCCATATTTATATTTATATGTTTCATAATTTTCCTCTGAATCATGTCCCTCCTATCATGTCAAATTCAGATATAAAAGCTAGTTAAAGGCCTTCTGTTATTCAGGTTTACTTTATTTTTCTCAATTCCCCCCCAAAAAAGTCATTCCAGGAAGCAGAGCAAGTGGAAGCTATCAAGCCATAAATTCCTTGGCTTTCAAACACCAAATTTTCACACTTGCTCCACATCCACCCTAATTCTTTCCCCCTGGTACACTTGGAAGAAGCATTTCTCCACCCAAGGTCAATCACTACCTCAACTCAAGATTCATCCCCTCCAGCCTTCTTGAGCCACCTACCTCTCCTTTTCCATTGATCACTTCTCTCTCTGGTATCCTGAACCACTATTTATCTACTGACTCCCTCCCCCAGCACATAAATATCTGAAAAGAATTCCCAACTTTCTTCTTCACTTCAAAGTTTCTGAAGCTCTGAAATTTGTAGTCTCCTTTTCCTTACACTTATGGTGTCTGTTCCCTTACTTCCCCCTCTTTCTTCAACCTCAGAGAATTTAACTTTTGGCAGGAACTATTCTTGCCAAGATCACCAATAACCTTTCTGCTACCCAAGAAAATGGGTTCTTCTCAGTCCTTCTCTTACTTGGGTTCCCAGATGCTTTCACTACTGTGGAGCAATCTTCCATTCTTTAAGTGCTCTTTTCTTGAATTCCATGAAATTTCTCTGGAAATTCCACAGGAATTTTCTTCCTGATCTCATGAACTATGTTAGGCCCCCTATTAAATTCTTCCAGAGGAAGATATAAAATGAAAGTTTTAGCCAAATCCCTAAAAAGATTCCAAAGTGAAGTGTCAAACCAGATGGAAACTTTTAGAGAAAAATATCAAAATCAGTTTAATGACTCTTCAACCTCATGTTCATATTGAGAGAAAGAATTTTTTAAGATGATTTCTTGAGAATAGCTCAGCTGTGAGCTCAATGTCCATCAGTGGAGAAGGGCTCTCCGTCTGCACCTCAAGCCTAGTGAAAGGGACTTCCAAGAGACCTTTTAAAGGGCTCTCTACTTGTCAGCTCCAGTTCGGGACACAGAGGAAACTGGCGTATGGCATGCTGTCCAAAAATTTGAAGGATGAGAGATGGTCTATATATGAAGAGATGAGCTGAAGAAGAGAGGGCTGCCTTGAAATCAGCCCACACTCCTAGAATCTATAGGTGCAAAGGCTGTGTAAGGGTCCCCAAATCCAGTTGTGGGTCATGCATAACAGAAAGCAGATGTGGAGTTGATTTAGGTCCTGCTTAACAGGGTTATCCTGGGGTATGGTTAGGGAGTGGGGGACTGGGAAGAGGTTCTTAGAGGAGATAAGCTAAAGGTAGCCCAACATTCCTTTTTTTTTTTTTTTTAAAGATTTATTTATTTATTTTGAGAGAGTGAGAATGAGAGAGAGAGAGAGAGTACATGAGAGCAGGGAGGGTTAGAGGGAGAAGCAGGCCCCTTGCCAAGCAGGGAGCCCAATGTGGGACTCGATCCCGGGACTCTCCAGGATCATGACCTGAGCCAAAGGCAGTTGCTTAACCAACTGAGCCACCCAGGCGCCCCGGTAGCCCAACATTCTTAAGGAAGTTCTATGCAACCTGTAAGAGGAGAATATATCACCTTATGCAAGGAAAGCACAGGGAAAAGGCCCCAGTAAGGACACACAAAGCACCCTCAAAAGAGTCAGCTTTAGAGATGTGCCAGGCAGGCCCAGAGACAGAGAGTTCAGTTCAGGATAATCCTACTCAAACAAAAATTTTTCTGTTCCCCTTCCCTCCCCTGCTGCCTTACACCTCCACCCTTTCCCCAGAAGAATCGGAAAGAGCAACCAGTAAAAGGGTAAGGATATGAAAGACAAAGAAAAAAGCAACCACACGTCTTCCCTGTAGGAACCTAAACAGGAGAAGGGGATAGCTTGTACACTGAATGGACTTGGAAATTTTGACTATTATAAAGGAAAAGCAAAATTACAAAATTAGAAACTATTTGCAATTTAGTGACCATAAGAGAAAAATGACACTACTAGAGTTTTCATAGAAGCAGTGGAAGATCACCTTCCACCAAGTTTTAAAGGGGTCATGAGAAATAACATAAAGGTACATTGTCTCTTCACTAATTTTTCCTATGTGCTTAAAGTGCCAATTATAATCCCATAAAATGTTACATTTGTAAATTTCAGCACAGTTATAACTACTTATTTGATGTCTGATTATTCCATGACAGATGTCTTGTAGCTTCATCCCTAAACCAAGAATTCAGGATCCCAGTCTCCTGTTAGTCTTAAAATTTCATACTATTTTCCAGACATGTCATGGCCAATATCTTCTCTCAGCTTCTGATCCTGCTGTTGTTCCCAACTGTGACATCTCTACTTCTTTAATTCACTAAGCTGAAGAACTTAAATTCTACTTAGCTTTAAGGCCCATCTCATATCTTTCTTTCTTCGTGAATTATTTCTCACAGCTCCATGCCCCACTATCTTCTTGGAACTTCTCTAATATTCTCGTTTTCACCTTTCACATTTTCATGTATTGACTTATCCTTCCAACAGTATTATACTATCTTTTTGAGTACAGGCCAACTGTTGTATTTTCACAATCAATTGCAGTTAAAAACGTCATTGGCTTCAGGGCAGCTGGATGGCGCGGTTGATTGAGCATCTGGCTCTTGGTTTTGGCTCAAGTGATTATCTCAGGATCATGAGATGGAGCCCCACAATGGGCTCTGTGCTTAGGGCAGAGTCTAAGATTCTTCCCCTCCCTCTGTCTCTCCCCACCCCCCACTCTCTCTCTCTCTCAAATAAATAAATAAACCTTTAAAAAATTCATTGGTTTCCCCAAAAGAATATTTTTAAGAGTCTACTTTAGGTCAAGCACTAAGCATGGATTAAAAAATATGTAGGATTTTGACATAATGTCACCTGCATAATATCTTGTACATAAGGTGGAACCAGTCACTGGTGTTCCAAATGTGCATTTTGTTTTATGAGGCTTATTCTATTCTATTCTATTCTATTCTGATGGAAAAGAAGTCTAAATAACATTTTGCTGCACTTAAATTCTGCAGGTTTTATTGTCCAGTAGTTTCAGAGCTTCTGGGTCTGTGTATTCATTGCAGTTTTCAGACTGTCATTAGAAAGCAAAGTTCATGGGGCTCCTGGGTGTCTCAGTCGGTTAAGCATCTGACTCTTGATTTTGGCTCAGGTCATGATCTCAGGGTTGTGAGATGGAACTCTGCGCTCAGCTCCACGCTCCACACTCCCTTTCCTGACCAATTTTTCATGATTTCTTCCTCTATTTTTCTTCTCTTTGTTATTCATCATAGTCAAAAATTGTTTATAACCAACAGAAGTTTAACATGCATAACACCAACAATAAACGTATAAAAAAGAATGGTTTGAAGAAAATATGCTGAAATGCTAAGAATGGTTGTGTGGTTGTATAGTGCAACTATGAGCATTTTATTCTTCTTTTTGTTTATTTTTGATGAGTGTTCATTAATAAGTATATATATACAGGTATAATAAAGACCTAATCATTAAGAGTTAACTTTATGAAATGTATACTATCCCCTTTCCTTTTACTAGACTTTAAACCTAAATAAATCCCAGCCTTCTTTTGTTTTACTATTATTGTGTATGTACATAAGTATGTCAAAGGGAAACTGGGAAACATTATTTCAGGGACATAGCTAATTGTATTCATGGTATTTAAAAAGACTATGTATGAAAATCTCCAGTAATGCTTTATTCCTTTGATGAGCAAAGCACTGAGCTAAGACAGACCATTTTTTAATCAAGCATGTTCAAGAGACAACCTGCCCACATGCTGATAACATCAAAAGTAAGTATCTTAATTGTTTAAATAAATGCATCTAAAAATCTTTTTGGACATCTCAAAAACTATTTCCATCAGTGAAAATACAAAAGTACTGTATCTGGGCCATGTTCATAGTTGTTTATTTAAAAAAAATTTTTTAAAGATTTTATTTATTTATTTGACAGAGCGATAGAGAGCACAAGTAGGCAGAGAGGCAGGCAGAGGGAGAGGGAGAAGCAGGCTCTCCGCCGAGTAGGGAGCCCGATATGGAACTCGATCCTAGGACCCTGGGATCATGACCTGAGACTCTTAAACAACTGAGCCACCCAGGCACCCTTATAGTTGTTCATTTTAAGTGTGGTGCATTGTATTATGTTTTATCTCAACTTAAAAGATCAGATAAATATTAAATTCTTTATACTGTTAAAGAGACATAAAGCTAGCTGTATTTTTTGAGAAAATCATAAAACATTAACATAATATGAGTGGTTGAATATCTGAGGCTTCTTCCCAATGCGTTATTTTGTATTATTTTATTGACTTTCAAAGTTTTCCTACATTTTTAGTTATGTCTCTTACCTCTGAGCCATCTCTCTCTCTCTCTGTTTTGTTTTTATTTCTATTTTTTGTCTTTGCTAAATTTCTATCTCTTTGAAGCCACTACTTACTTTGAAGTTTAGCCTGGGGTAGCATTTGTTTTGTAAGCCAAGAACTAACCTGGGAGAGATAATTACAACTATGTGATAGTGTGAAGGATTCTTTATTCTAGCATAAATATTTGAAGGTTAAAACAACTTGGGCTAAAAAAACTGCAATGAGAACTACAAAAAAAAAGTGTTAATGGAATTATTCAAAAGCAATCTTTGAAACGTTTAAGAAGTCACATTTCCATTAGTTGCAGTAAAAGAATAAAAGGATAATTGGCACTGAGATACGATCTTTAAAATTTTCAGTTTTCGCTATTTCCTATAATAATAAAATAATAACAATAGTGAGCCTAACGAACTAAAATATTTTACCATCTTACACTAATGGAGATTATCTATGCATTTTAACACTCATTAATTTAACAAATATTTCCCAAGTGCCTACTAGATTTGAGGTTATTGAGCTGAGCATTGGGAATATAGTAATGAATGAGATGCGGTCCCCACTCTCGGTGAAATTTCAAGAAGACAAGTAAACCAGTAATTTCAATATAATATGGTAAATGTTACAATTGTATTGAAGTTACATATGGAAATGAGACCTATCCCAGTTTTAAAGGTTTGGGAAAAGCGATTGGGAGAAGGTAGCAGACAAACTGAGACCACCTCTCTATGAGAAAAAAAAAAGGCATTTATTTAGCAGTGGGCAGTAACCCTACATTGAGACAATATTTATTTTGTCAACAAATAGGTGAAATAGTTATAAATAATGTATCATTTAAGGTAAGAAAAAAGAAAAGACTAAGAAACAAATGATATTAAGAGGGAATTGAAAAACAAAGATGAAGAAGAGAGTATTTAAAACTGGATCGTTAAGTAAAGAAAACTCTTCTTAATTCTTCTTTTAAAAATACCCTCCAATAATCAAAGAAAACAAGAAACAGAAGCACAAATTCCATATTCAGTGAAAGTAGGAAACAGAAGACATCTGCAACCCCCTCCATAATAGATTATAAACTTAGAAAGCAGATGAAGAAATGGAATATGACTTAGCAGGAGGGAGAGAGTTCAAATCCACGTGCTTATGACAAAGAATCCCGATGCAAAATAATCTGGTTTGTTGTTCAGATCCCCTGAAAGTCTTAGTAATCAGAGATGTCAGGAATCTCTGAAGGTAGGCATATCAAGGTTTAAAGACAGCAGGAATATTTATAAATCTTTAAAAGAAGCAGTGCGACTCTTGAGTTTGTCCTCTCTCTGCTTTTAGGTAACTCCTCCTCAAGTACAGTAAAGGAAATGGATTTTTTTTTTTCCCAAGAGAAATTGAACCTGAATCGTTTCAGACTTGGAAAAGAAGACCCAGAGTAATTCTGGAATAAGATATTAGACTTAATTTTGGATGGTGATGTGGGGAGAGTTGGATGGAATTTAGCAAAAATCTCCATACTCAGTTGTGAGCTAAACAGCTCCTGGATCTATCCAGCCCCCAAATGCCAGCTATCAGACTTACAACTTCAGGGCAGGACTCTGGAGGATCTTTCTCTAGGAACACTAAACCCCCAACAAAAATTACATAGGTCCACCAGTCCAATGGACAAATCTGCCCCAACACAAAAAACTTCCAACCCCTCCATTAATGCTTCACTCTTGAATAAATATTGATCCTTAGAGAATATTAAGGGACAGTCTGAACCATGAAAGACAATGACCAAAACAAACTATGAAGTACACCTCAGAGATACTTAAGATGATACAGGGAAAAAAAAGAAAATATTGAAGGAACCATGATCAATATTCTCAAAAGATGAGATGATTTTACTTCTGTGAAACAATGTTAAGATTCTATAAAAATAGGAATAATCAGAAAACAAAAGGAAAAAGTGTTCTTGGAAATTTAAAATAATACCCAAACAAAATATTCAATAAATGGGTTAGAACATAAAGTCAAGAAAATCTCCTAGGAAATAGAACTTAAAAGCCAAAAATGATGGTAAATAGAAAAACAAAATAAGAAAATGGAAAATTGATCCAAAATGTCCTACATTCAACAAGTATCTATTCCAAAAAGAATTAGTAAAAAAGAGAATGAGAAGAAAATTTTCCCTCCCGAAAAGTAAAAAGTGAAGAGGAATATTTCCCAGAATGAGGAAAATAATCTCTATATAGCCAACTGAGTATTCAATAAATTAACAAGGGCAGAGGGACTTACACCAGCTCATTTTATTATGAAATCTCAAAAATAAAAAGATCCTAACAGCTTCCAGATTTTTTAAAAAATAAAATTACATAAAAGCACTGGGAATGGACTTCTCAACTACAAAATTAAATGCTAGAAGACAAAGACCATGCCTTCAAAAAGATTTTTAATACTAAATTCTATAACCAACCAAAATATCAATCAGGTAAAAATAGGGACTTTGCAAACATTAAAAGACTCAAAAAAATTTACTTCTTTTTTTATCCTTTTGCAGGAAGCTATTGGAGAAACTTCCCATCTAAAATGTGTGATTAAGCAAAGAAGAAAAAGCATGAGTCCCGAGAAATTGAGGTCAAACATGAGAGATATATGAAAGAAATTCCATGGTCAAGGGCAAGCCTAGACAGCATTTGGTTCAGATTAGAGAAGGACGGATGGTTTCAAGAGAAAAATCTTCCCTTAAAAAAAGGAAATGAAAGATTATTTGATAGATTTAAATGGTGGAAAATCTATTGAGAAACTTTGCAGAACTACTGGAGGGGTAGAAAACTTAACGCCTGATCCAAAGAAACCAAATAAATGAAAATTGTAAAGCAATGATTAACTCCAGGAAAAATTTTAAAGTACAAATAAAGAGCCTACATCCATACCATTTAGCTCAGCAATGAAAAAGGTCTGCATAGTCATATTAATAATTCTAACTATGGATTTTAAAAATTGAGTTATAACTATATTGGGTTGATATGGGAATGATAAGGGGAATGTAAAAGAACTAAAAGTTTTACCTGCTTTAAGAGAAAGTACATATAAAATATCTGAAATGAATACACCAAAAACTGTCAATGCTTCGACAGTATTTAGGAATATGTAAGCAAACACCACAAAATAGTGTAAAAGTTCAAAATAGTTGCCTTTAAGTAGTAGAGAAAGCAGGGAAACTATGAAAGAAGGGGATGTCTGGTTTTATTTGTTAAAACTTTAAAAAACTATGTGAATGTGTTATTTGGCTAATAGTAAAAAACATTCAGCATCATAAATATGTTACAGGATATTTAATATGGTTGACCATATAGCTCTACACAGAAAGTGGAAAACAACACAGCTAACCTTCCTATTTTCTATCAGTTCTTTCACTGTGTTCCTGGCCTTTCGACCAGAACATCATCTATTAGTGAATCACCAGCAATTTAATTTCGTAAACACTTTTTCTCATCAAGTCTCCAATCTCGGCACAGGCATAAATCCAAATGGTTTAAGAGTTTCAAAGTAAATGTTGACAGAAGTCTCAGGATATTTCTATAAGATATTTACAAGTAAAACAAGGAGGAAACATTGTCCATTTCTTTGAAGGATATTATATAACATGCGCCTTTCTGGTATATTTATAAATGATGAACCATCTCTAAGAACGTTCATCTTTCTTATTAGAGATATTCCTGCATTGCCAGGGATCTCCTGATCAACCTGACAGACAAACTACTCCACATATTTTATATTTATTTCCAGTTAAGCTTACTTTTAGAAGTTAGGATATGTCAGAGCGCCTGGGTGGCTCAATCACTTAAGCGTCTGTTTTCTGTTCAGGTCATGATCTCAGGGACCAGGGATCAAACCACACATAGGTTCTGCATTTAGTGGGGAGTCGGCTTGAGAGTCTGTCTTCCCTCTTCCTCTCCCTCTGCCCCTCCCCCCCACTCACCCTCTCCAAAATAATAAATAAATAAATCTTTTAAAAAAGTTTCTCTTAATGAAAAAAAGTCAGAAAAAAATAAAATAAAAAAAATTTAAAAGTCAGTAATGTGCCAAAACTTCCAGTAAATTAGTTACTCCTATTATTTCCTTTAATCACTATAATCTTGTGAAATAAACATTCTATTGACAGCAGAGGCTCAAAGGTTATATGACCATCCATGGTCACATAATTGGCATGGAACACAGCCTGGTCCTTCTGCTACCTCCTCAGAAGATGGTAGAGACTTTCTTCTAGTCAATATTTAATGTTACCAGGTTTCCAAATATTTGTTGAGTAATCTAGATCTGTGCTTTAATGCTTTAATGTCAACAGAGATTAAATGTTCCTTTTACTCAGAAGATTTATTAAATCCGATTTGATACATTTAATCTGTTTACCAACACAGTCAAATCTAAAGAAGCAAGAACATGGCTAAAGGAATATTCAGTTTAATAGAGTCCAAAACTAGTTTTTATCTGCTAAATTATCTGGAGAAACATAGAGTGATGTCTGCAGCTTATTCTGAAATGCATCAAAAAATCAGATGAATTGGTGAAAAATAGAAAAAAAAGATAGATGGCTATATACATGATAAAACAAGTATAGTAAAGTGTTGATTGTAGAAGATACAGATTTTTACCATAAAATTGTTTCAGCTTTTCTATTTTCTATTTGAAAACTTTCATAATAAAATATTGGAGAAAAGAACTAAATCCTTTGGATCGCACTGTCTAATAGAAATATAATGAGAGCTACAAATTGGAGTCACAAATACAATTTCACTTTTTCTGTAGTCACATTAAAAAATGAGAAAAAGAAACAGGTAAAATTAATGTTAATAATATATTTTATTTAACACAATGCATTCAAATATTTACTATTTTCAACATGTAATCAATAACACATTAATGAGAAATTTTATATTCTTTTTTCATAATAAATCTTCAAAATCTAGTGTATGTTTTCCACTTAAAGCATACCTCAATTCAGGCTAACCACATTTCACATGCTAAATAGCTACATGTGACTGCTGGCTACTTTATTACCAGTGCAGATCTCCATATAAATACACTTGCTACCATGTTCATAAATTTACATGAAGCAGCCACATAAAGCAAATATAGTAAAAGAAAAATAATTTCAAAGAGAATTATAATGTAATAAATTATGACCACTTTATAGCAAGTCTCTTGGCTAAAAAAAAATTTACCTAAAATTTTTATATATTTCAAAATAAATATTCTAATAAGATTCTTCTGCTTATTCTTAAGAGCAAGAAATAATCTATTTGACAAGTGAATTTGGAATATAAGGACTTAAATCACATTTTTAAAAACTACAATTCTTACCGCCCTCTACTCGTCTTTACTTTTCCACAGTTGTATATATAATAGTGTACAAAAAAAAAAAAAAAAACACCTTTTTTCCAAACCTTAAGAAATATTTTGCTAGGGCACATGGGTGGCTCAGTTGGTTAAGCATCTGCCTTCGGCTCAGGTCATGATCCCAGGTCCTGGGATTGAGCCCTGCATCAGGCTCCAGGCTCAGTGGAAGAGAGCTGGCTTCTCCCTCTGCCCCTCCTCCCATCTCATGTGTGCGCTCTCTTTCTCTCTCTTCTCTCTCAAAAATAAATAAATAAACTCAAAAAAAGAAATATTTTTGCTAGATTTGTGGTATTTTCTCAGCATTTTCTTTGTTTTTCCCTTTTAAATGTCTGCTATGATAACATACTTCTTAATATTAATATTCAGCACACCCCAGAAATAAAAGTAGAGAGACATATACTGACCTTGCATTAGATGATACAATTTCTCTGTTGTTTTAAGACCAGTAGTCTTCTGGCAAAGTTGGAATTTCTAAGATTAGAAATAACAGAATCATTGATCTTTCTCTAGAGACTGAGACTATTATCCAAAATCTTAACGATCATAAAAATAAAAAGTCTCTTCTGCAACATATCTAACAGGAAAATTTTAATGAAGAGTGTTTGTCCTATCATTCCTTAGTGGCTTAAAGCAAATATGATTACAATTCCCAAATTTCTCACTGAGAAAACAAATATCAATTTTGAAATAGATTAGATTAATATGATACACTAAGATTAATATGATTTAGTCAATTAAATGAGCTTTATAGATAGAAATGCATTAGGGGAAAAAGTACATCTCCATTAAATTTGAAGCTGAAGGCAGCCTGCATCCAATGACTGGATGCTAGTGTCCAAATGCCTGGCATTTGGGACAACCCTGAAGCTGGAGCTGAGATGACTCCAGAGCTCCCTAAAACATCATTTCGTTTGTTTCAACTGTAGCACAGTTCAGGCTCCCTTTCTGTCCAAACCTGCTTTCTTCACTCTCTCACAGGTGAATGAAAGCACTTTCCAATAAATTACTGCATACAAATTCCTTCTCAGACTAATTCTGGCCAGCGAGCCGAGAGCTTCCGTGAGGTCATTTCCACCCTCGCCATTGAATTTTATGTGTGAGTTCTTCACTGTCTCTTTTCTCCTTCTGCCGGCACCTCACGTGTCACCTGTTCCAAATGATATGGTTACACGTGGTGAGACCTAGTCTGCTGGTGACTGTATAGAAAAAAACTCCTCCCCTTGCCTCCTACCGACCGATACTAGATAAGCAGTGGGGACAAACAAAATTTATGTTATTCTGCAAAGCCTAGCCTCTCTTGGTTAATACAGTATCCATAAGCATACCCTTCTCTTTTGGGTAATATATTTTCTTGGGAACAAATGAAAGTCAATTTCCTGGGTTGCATTCCCCAACACAAAATGAATCCAGAAATTTCTGTGATACTCATTTTGATGACTAAGAAACATCACCCCCCATTCTTACATTTCTTTTCTTGCCTTTGGGTTCTCAAAATATTATAGTGAAAAATGTTTGGAGATTTTTTTCTGTAAATTTGGCAGTTCCAAGGGCACCTGGGTGGCTCAGTCGTTAAGCGTCTGCCTTCAGCTCAGGTCATGATCCCAGGGTCCTGGGATCGAGCCCCGCATCGGGCTCCCTGCCCAGCGGGGAGCCTGCTTCTCCCTCTGCCACTCCCCCTGCTTGTGTTACCTCTCTCACTGTCTCTCTCTCTCTGTGTGTCAAATAAATAAATAAATGTTAAAAAAAATTTGGCAGTTCCAGAATTTATATCCTTCAGTAAAAAAAAAAAAAAAAAAAGATGATACCACCTTAGAAAGTGATGATGAGAATGAAATAATGTATTTGAAAACCTCTAGTATATTGTAGACAGTAAGTTGGTTTCCTTTTTGTCTTCCTCTCCTGTAATAAAAAATGTCAGTTAAATACAGCATCACTTCAGTTTTACCAACTTGATAGGGTGTTGCCACATGGATAATCTCAAAAGAAAGATCCTCTGAAATTCAGAGTAAATAAAGCAATTAGTCCCAGGCATCAAGGGCATGGTTTATTTCACAAATGAGTAAACACTGTCTACAGGGTTCTGCTATTTATAACTAGAAGTTCATACTAAGATTAGTAAGTAAAATACTTGTAATTTTCAGTTATTAGCTCCTCATTTTCTTTCTCTTATTGTAAAGTAATTCAGGTTCTTTACCTTTTACCCTGTTGTACAATACTTCTACATGTAGAACAATATATTGATGGTTTAGAATTGGTTTTGAGCGGGAGTTGCAAAATGAAATGCTAATGAGGGCCAGAAAGGCATTGTAAAGTGAACCAGGTTTAAGAAAAAAAAGGAAAATTAACACATAGTTCTCTAAGCTATCTTTAACTTCCTCAATTTGGTAGAGCATGGCTCCCAAAATCCAGGTTACGGTCTTTAAATGCCAGTCCTCACTCAGAGGAGCCAGGATTCCTGAAATGGCAGATTCTATGTCTGGGAAAATGTACAAGATGAGATTGGGACAGTTTGTCCAACAGGTAACAAAGGAATTTTCAAAGTTCACTAGGGTGAAGTCAAATTAAGCAAAAGGCAGAAAAATATAAGTCTCAGTAAAGACAATAACCTCTATGGGTTGAAACATAAGAAATATGTTTAAATACATGAGCTCATAATTCTAAAAAATACAAATTAGTCTCAAATGGGGGTACTAATTATTTTGAGAAACTCATAAATAGAGGGAAAAAAATCAAGCATTTATTCAGCCTTTCCTATAAGAACTGTACCACTACATAAACAAATGATAGACAAGAGGATATTTTTCTTAGTGGAGGCATTTCAGGTATTAAAGACAGGATAGTTTAATTAGACTATCAACATTTTGCAACCTTTAGTGAATTGATGGATCCAGGTATTGAACACACATTAATGAGATGGAGAGAGACCCTGAGATTTTGTGCCTCTTGATAGAATACACCACTGCCAATGAAATACTATTTCCAAAAACATTCAAGCCAGTTTACAAGAAATACAGACAATAGAGGAACATGCTAAATTTTACCATAGTAAATCAGCAAATTTCTGTGATAAATACTACAAAACAATCAACTAGGTTTATTGAACAAATAAATAGCCAGAAAAAAGAGACAAAAAGAGGGAGAGAGATTGAGAGAGAGAGAAAAACAGACAGATACAGAGATGGGAGAGGCTATAAATTAGAAATTATTTTAAAGACATCAATTGATTACCTCGTGTAGACATTATTTTAATCCTGATTTAAACAAAGTATAACATTTATGAGACAATTGGAAATTTTAACACACTGCATAATTTATATATAAATGCTTACTGTTAATGTTTCAGTGTGACTGTACTATGATTATGTGATTGTCTTATATAAGTGTTCCTATATTTTATTGTTACGTGCTGAAATACAAAGAAAATCACAGGATGTCAGGGATTTTCTTTTCAATAACACAGCGGAGGGAAGAGGGTGGGGATATAAATGAAACAAGATTGGACTTAAGTAATGACAGTTAAAACCACGAAATAGGGTCATGGGGGATTATTTATTTATACTGTCTACTTTCCTACATGTTTGAAATGTTTTACAATAGAAGCCGTTTAAAATTGAAAAAAAATCTGAAATAAAGAGCTACAGAATGGATTTAAGAAATATCTCAGTTTTGGGTGCCTGGGTGGCTCATTCGTTTAAGCGTCTGCCTTCGGCTCAGGTCATGATCCCAGGGTCCTGGGATCGAGTCCCACTTTGGGCTCCCTGCTCAGCAGGAAGCCTGCTTCTCCCTCTGCCTGCTGCTCCTCCTGCTTGTGTTCTCTCTCTCTCTCTCTCTCTCTCTCTCTCTGTGTCAAATAAATAAATAAATAAAATCTTAAGAAGAAAGAAAAGAAATATCTCAGTTTTGCCTTAATTCTACTGTAAGCAAAACAATAAAATGAGTATGATGGTAAAAGGCAACTGCCTCCCATCCCTGGGGCTGGGACAGTGGAGACTGGTGGGGACTGCAGCAGATGGAAGAGTGCATGCATGCCCATTGCAAGAGGAGTGGCCCAGCACAAGGTTGATCCACACTATATATGGCGGCCAGGTGGATAATGCTAGATTTCCGATGTTTTCAGAAAAATTGCAAGTTGACATATGTAGATAAAATTATCTTTGGTGTTAAGTGTTGGCAACTAATGCAAATTTCCTTTAAATCATTCTATGAGTAAGTATTATATGGATTAAACAAAACATGGTATTTTGCAACCTCTGGTTTATAAAGAATCATCACAGTACCTTAACAATTGGCTTCCTCATCACCAAAGGGGAGTCACTGGTTATAAAACACCAGCAGCTAAGTGTCCTGGAATACTGCCAGGAACCCCTTGTTTGCTCTTCATGCCTTTGATTCACCCCATTGTGCCATGTCCAGTTTCTCTTTCTAGGGCCCGTCTCTCCAGATTGAACCTTTGGTTGGAATGACGGCTTGACTTTTGACACCAGATCCCCTCCTGCATACAGTATTAGTCAGATCTTCAGAGTCTCAGGATGCAATCCAGCACCACTTTCAGCGAAGCTTCCGTAAACCCTCACCTCTGTCCAGTATCACAAGCACCCTGCCTGTCCAGAAGGCCTATTTGGTAAGAGGTTAGTTTATAGTTATCCTAAATATTAATTAATGTGACTTTACTAAATACAAAACACGTTTTCCTCATTCTCATTCAAGGCTAGCTTTCTTCTAGCCTTCACTAAACACTGAACGCCTTTAGAGAGTTATACACTACTTGTTTACAATCCATTCAGTTGGAAAATCACTATTTGGGTGAGTATAAACACATCTAATAATTGACCATCAAAACGACCCACCCACTTCCTCTGAGCCTGCATGTACGAATAGTGATGTGATAAGCTCTCAAATATCTTCTCATTAGGACTTACAACTTGTTTGCTGTTCTTGAGACTGGATATAGTCATATAAATGTTGATTTTAGTTAGATTTAATTTGTCTAAATGTTGCTCTCTGTAATAAAAGTGTACAGATGTTAGATGCTTAAAATGTCACTAATAAAAACAGATAAATTCATAGTGGTACAGATATTTACCATCAAGATTTTCTGAAATATAGACCGGTTTGTTAATACAAAATTTAATAGAACTACTTTCCTACTTCCCTACAAGCTGCTTCTCCACCATTCCCCATTCCTCACCCTTGCCATATGTAGATGAAACATAAACCCCCAATTTTATGTATTGGACTAGTTGGGGCAAAAGAAAAAAAATGAGATGAGTTTCATCAACATCTTTAGCATTTAAATATTTTAATATCTAAATATATACAAAAATAAAATAAGTTGGAACATTGTATGTAAAATATCCTCTGCTTATGTTAAGAGGAAATTTAAATTACCTGTATCTATTATTGCCTCAACAATAAAAGAAAATGTTTAAAATTTGCTTAAATCATAAATCATTTATTTATTGGTGGTCATTCTTCTAATTTCCAGAGCCCAGCTAAGAGGCTTTGGTGCTCTCATACTGCCTGATGTTGGAGGAGGTATGGCAGCCTCAAGCATACCCAAATCAAAAAAATCTTAGTTCATGTCTCATTTAGAGCTGGTTTTTAGAAGGCATTTTTCTCTCCATTAAATATTTTTTTAACACTGTAAAAAAAAAAACAAATATTCTTGTATAAGAGATTCTCAAAACATAACAAAAGTTTCAGATGTGTGGAGGGGTGTGTGTGTGTGTGTGTCTGTGTGTGTGTGTCTGTGTGTGTGTGTTCTGGTATAATTACTTTGTAACTTGTGTTTTTTTTCTGTTTTTCTGAAAAAATTCAATTTCTCCTTATTTTGTTAGCTTAAGCTAGAAAAGTGTCTACTTAACAAAATCTCTAGAACTGTAGCAATTCAACTGTCCTTACATTACATTTAAATTAAGCATTTATTGGATCATGTACTCAAATTAGTCAAAAAAAAAAAAGAGAGAGAGACATAATACAAAATAGAATGTGCTAGAAAAGAAACTTTTTAGACCTCATTAGGAGGTTCTAAAAAGACAAGAGATTTAGTTATTTTCTATATATTAAAAAGACTTAGAAATACATATTTATTTATAAAGGAGTAGTTTAGGTAAACTAAAATGTTTCTTTTGGCAAGAATCATATACTCTCTTATTGTAAGAGCATGATTTATCTTATGCTGATTGAGAGTCATAAATGCCTTTAATTATTCAAAAAAGAAGAATACATCATTATTACCACATTGTACAACTTAATCAATTGACAAAACTTTTAGAGACTGGGTTTAGCAGTCAAACTGTTAAGCAATATGGATAAAATCTAAAGGTCTTTTTTAAATTTTATTTTATAGAGGAAAACCATGTTTGAGCTTAGTGACTTATCCAAGATAACACGGATTTTTTTTCTTGTAGCAGAACTGATATTAAAACCCAGCTTTAGTAAATTACGCCACAGTAGCACACATACTCCCCCACATCTCTGGATTATACCAATGAAGGTTTATTTCTCATTCACTTTAGTTGGCTACTGTTTTACAGGTTGAAGCAGTCTTATTTGGAGTATGCCATTTTTCAGGCAGAGATTAAAAAAATGTTTTACAGAGCTATATAGTGCCTCTTAAGGCTTTTGCTCAGATTCAACATACATCATTTCCATTCACATTCTATTACCATATACTTTGCAAATTACATGGCAAAACCTGACTCAGTGGGGTAGAAGTGTATAGTCTTCTTACAAGGAGTTTAGCTGAGAAGTGGAAACAAGTACATTATTTACTACAGTAGGTCCTCAATCTCCAGAACTGTACTCTCTCTCAATAAACAGTGGGCCTCTCCATTTCTTAGAGTCATGAATGCAGTGGGTCCTGAGGGCTCACTGGCTACCATGTCAGATCTGACTTCTAATTTTTCAGGCAGACTGAGATTTTACTGAAAACATTAAGACTGAATACCATTTCCTCTGTAGGCTAAAAAACTAAAATTACCAATAGGAGTAAATTAACTCTGAGCTAGCACTAGACTCATAAGGAAGAAGTTGCTTTTTTTAATGACGATCCTTCTTAGGTTAAAAATTAGTCTTTTTAGATTTCTAAGACATGAGTCACATTTTTAGTAAATATGTTATTAATTCCCTAACATCCATTTCAACTCATACCCACTGAGTAACAGTTGCTCAGTTTGGGATATTATTCTTGATTCAAGAGATGGGTCTGCTCCAGCAAAGAATAATCCCATTCATTTCCCTTGCTGGGTGACTATTTCAGAATGGTCTGATTCCCACCATTCACATATGAGAAGAAGGTCTCCAGACACTTCTGGAAAATATCCTTATTTACTAGAAAAGGCGGTATAATGGAAAACTGTTCTCTCTACCTTTCACAGAATGTGAACATGAAGCACCTTGTCCTAGTGGCTATTGGCAGTCATCTTGACAGCCTTAGGCATGACAATTTGAGGACAAATCTGACATCAACAGTGCTGAGAGAAAAGCTAAGAAATATTGCTAGAGCCTTAATTAAACTATGCCTAAATCCTATCTCTGGATGTATAGTTATGTGAGCCAATAAAATCCTTTATTGTTTAGACAGATTAAATTGATATTCACATACTTCAACCACAAGTACCCTAAGAAAGCATCAGTTCTTGTCTCCCTCTTTATTTTCCCCACACCCCACCAATAGCCAAAGCTGCAAGATTAGTGTTGGTTCTGTAAGAGTTACAAGCAAATATCTACCCCTTTTCTTGAGTTTTACAATGAAAACTGTTCTCTTTTTTATTTTGTTAAAAATATCTTCTCATATAGGAGTATACCTAACTACAAGACATGAGACATCGTTTATATGTTATATACTTGAATGAGAATTTTAAGCAGATAACAATATGTATTCTACTAGAAAAGAAGGAACAAATAAAGATGACCAAATCAGACCTTAAAGCAGGCATTTATAAAATGATCTCATCCTCAGTAGACTACCCATGACTTATTGTCATAGCAGTGAACATTGCCCCCAAATCAGTAGATATTCATAAGACCCAAGAAGTTGTTAAATAAACAGAAGCATGAGAGATTCTCACTAATAGTTTTCAGTAGGACACTAAAATAACATGGATGGTATTAAAAACCACTATGCAATTCTCTGTTCCTCTTATTTTAACTGCTATGCCCTCCTCTACCTATACCAATATGCCAAAACAGTAAGATGATACTGTTCCTATAAAATATTAGTTACAACAAATATACTCTTGACCATTAGTTATTTGTATCTCTCTCTTATAATGTGCCCATGGCAAGGGTTAATTCCAGTAAATTCCTGCTATGAATTTAATCTGACATGCAGAACATCTCCCCAACAAACATCAATCTTTTGGTCCTAGCTTATACTTTTAAACTGCATATCTGCAAATATCCCAGGGGGGGCAGAGCTGAGAGAACACAGGAACAGAGAAATATGAGTCTTAACAAGTTGGAAATTTTCATGTATGTTCTAAGCCAGCAAAACAAGATTTCAATAACAAGGGCTTGTCAGAATGTATCACCTGCACTAAAGACGAAAAATAAAATAAAATACAGGCATTAGAAAAGTCATAAGCAAATTTTTCCAAAGTTTTTTGGGTATCAGAAACACTCCAAAAAGTAATATAATAATATTTATGAATTAAGAACAAACATAATATGAAGTTGCTGAAAAAAAAAAAAGAGTCAAATGTTGACATTTAGGAGGAAAGAAACTCAGAACAAAATGCAGACAATGCATTTGGCACCCCAGAGACACAAACGCTTCATGTGTTGGCAGGTGCTGCAAGGGAAGCTGCTCCGGGAAGGTGTGCAGCAGGAGCTTGAGGATTTCCAGAGGTGTCGGTGACGGCATGGTAAGGAGACATGCAGAAACTAGAGGGAAGTGTGACATGGAGAACGTCTGGGTATGAAATGTGGCACAGAGGAGAGTGGTTACCTGCTCCAAAGTGAGTGTGGAGACTGTGCCACTACACAGTTGAATCTTTGATTCAGGAAGGCCAAGGACACAAGATTGGGAAGAAGAACTGGAAATGAAAATTTTTAAATATGCAAGATGGAAGAAGGAACCTCAGATAAAAGGCTGATGGATCAGGATAGCACCCAGTTTCCTGGGTGAGTCTAACTTTTCTCACAGACCACTCTAAAGATTTTATTCATCCATTTATTCATTCATTCATTCATTTAGAGAGAGCGTGAGTCAGGGGAGGGGCAGAGAGAATCCCAAGCAGACTCTGCACTGAGTGCAGAGTCCGACTCAGGCTCAGTCCCGCAACCCTGAGATCCTGATGAGCTGAAGTCAAAAGTCAGATGCTTAACCAACTGAGTCCCCCAGGAGCCCCTTCTCACAGACCACTCTAAAAAAGATGGCAATTGGATCAGGGGATTATTTCCTCATGACAAATATACTGCCATAGTAAACATCTTCATGGGAAATATTTCCCTATCAAATTTCAAGTCACAGGTGGATGATTTTGGACAACAGGCATAAACTAACCAGGAATGAATGCTAAGAATGAAATCAAAAAGATTTTTCAGTTTGTGATAGACTTGCTTTCACTTAGAAACTAGTGATGTGTCCACTGGGGATGTGTCTATAATAATATGACTATTTTACAATTTATTGGATATGGGAGATATGCTGATGTGTATGGATGTTGGTCTGCAATTGTGACAGGCTTATGGGCCCTATTAACTGTTCAGACCCTTTCAAAGAGAGTACATGGGAAGTGTGAGGTGGATTAATGCAACTAATTTCAGCTAATGAACAGAAAGAACTCTATACTTAGTGAAGTATGCTTGAGATTTCATCTGCAAAACGAGCTCCAAACATACACATGCATCTGACTGAGACTTCTCTGGCTAAGACAGAGCAAAAAATAACCATGACCTTTAATTTCTGAAAGTTTCACTCTAAATGATTAAAGGATTTAATTTGGGACTTCAGTTTCTCCCTGAAAATACAATAATAGGAGTTATATTGTTCAAACTCAAAGCAGATGTATATTGCTGGCATTGTCTTACTTATATAAATTTTATTCTATCATTGAGGCTCATTGCCTAGTCTCAGTAAATTATATTGGACAGCATGACTAGGCAAAGTTTAAGAAAAGAAATCAAATAAATGGTGAATTCTTCAGCCTAAGGCAGGATTTCTCATCCTCAGTACTATTGACATTTTGAGCAGATAATTCTTTTTCGGGGAATGTCCCATGCATTGTAAAATGTTTAGCAGGATCCCTGGCCTGTAGCCACTAGATATCTGTAACTCTAAGTTTCCCCCACCCCTGGTTGTGACTACTAAAAATGTCTCTACACATTGCCAAATATTCTCTAGAGAACAACGTTCCTCTGATGGAGAACCTCTGACCTGGAGTATAGCGTGGCCTTTAGGTTAATTTAATTAATGCCAGGTTCTGACTCATTCCAGAGCCTTTTAACAGAAAAAGCTGAACTGTTTACCCATACATACAAGAAAAGTGGTGCTTTGGGGCGCCTGGGTGGCTCAGTTGGTTAAGCGACTGCCTTCGGCTCAGGTCATGATCCTGGAGTCCCGGGATCGAGTCCCACATTGGGCTCCCTGCTCAGCAGGGAGTCTGCTTCTCCCTCTGACACTCTTCCCTCTCGTGCTCTCTCTCATTTTCTCTCTCAAATAAATAAAATCTTTAAAAAAAAAAGAAAAGAAAAGTGGTGCTTTTCAGGAAGTAGCCTCATGAAGATGGGAACAGGATTACCCTGAAATTTTCTGTTCTCCTCTTCCAAGGGAAACCACCATATGCATACTTAACCACAGGGGGAGTGATAAGCCTAACAAGTCACGGGAAACAAACCAAAAACTATTTTCTGCCACTTCCCCCCCACCCGCACATTTTTGCCTAGGCTCCTATAGAATAGGAGCCAAGAAAAAATGAGGGCCTTATTGCATTGGTGAAATTGGAACTAAGTAATGCCATTCCCCCCATTGCCAGATTATATAGGTTCAACAGCCAGTGAGTGGGAATGGAAGGGATCCCTCTCACTATTACATTTAATAACCCACTTAAGGAATTTTTGGTGTCTGTCCCCATAGCCTTGGACTTGGTGATTTGAAAGCCCTACTTAGCAAGGGAGAAGTCATGTTCCATGTAACTGGAAGCTGAGACAGCCCTCTGCCAATTAAGACTTCTCCTATGGCTGAACCAAGAGGCAGAGATGGAGGTTACTCTATTCATCAGGGACATTGATTCCTATTACCATGGGCATCAGAGTAATAATTCTCTTACTGTCTCACAAATTTGGAGCAAAGTTCTTAGCCATAACTGCATCTTGACTCCCTGTGACTACAGCTCCTACCAGGCAGTTACTCTTCTCTGGGCTCCAGTAATACTGTTTCATCCCCTAGCCTTTTCAATTTTAGCTTTCCACAATTGCTAGTCCCTTCTGCTCTAAAGTTTCCAGAGGAAAAGCCAAAGCTGTTGCAATGAGTTGCAAGGACCTACACAGTCTGTTACATCTATTTGCTCTGTTATGTCTCTGATTTCATCCCCTACCAGCTGCCCCCTCATTCCCTCCATCCCACCTACATAGACCTTTTTAGTGTTGCTCAAACATACCAGGCGCAATCTGTCCTGGGTTTTTGTGCTTACTCTTCTCTCTACCTGAAATGCTTTTCCCTGATGCCTGGGATCAGCATCAATATAGTCCAGTGGAGAAGGAAAGATGGAAAGGAAGGACATGAAGCTAGTGGAATAGATGAAGGAAGATTGGCTGTGTGGTGACCTTGAGTCGGAGGATGGGTGTGTGAGATAAGCTACACTCTCTACTTTTGTATGTTTGAATTTTCCATAATAAAAGGCTGAAAAGAACCTCTGGGGTGGGATCTGAAGAGTGTGCATTTTAGCAGGTAACCCGTGTGGTATTCATGTATGAAGTTGTTTGGGAACCCTTGCTCTGGTGCCTGTGAATCTTCCTCTCTGTTCTGTAGAGTGGGAGGTTTCCACATAGCTTTCGTTGCAGTTTCTCCTCATTCCTCCTGGTAATATTCTGCTCACCAGCCTCTCCTTACAAGTCCCTGCCACATTCTTAGAATCTTTTCCTTTCTGATTTTCACATTGGATGTCCATCCAAAGTGCCAGCTCCTTATCTTCCTTAATAAGCCTGATAGTTTTCCTCAAACCCTTTTGCCAGAAGATCAGGGGACATTCTGCTCTTACATAATTACAGAGTGCCTGGGGCAATAAGATAAACACAGAACATGCCCTTCGGGTCACTGGAAACACTCCCTCCATGTTTATAGTTCTGAGTTTACAGATGATCTACAGCTTTTGAGCCACCTCCTGCTAAACTGTCACAACAAAATGCCCATTTGCCCTGAAATTTTTCTCTTGAACTTGCTGACACCTAGGAAGTTAAAAACTCCTGGGACCCGAGAGGGCTATAATCCTGTTGCACATAGCAAACAGCTGTTAGTTTATGAAGGGGTTGGTAATTAACAATTTGTATCAGCTAAGTGTCAACCAGGACACTTCATAGGCACCATAAACACACAAAGGCTCTGGAGCCCAATTTTCCAAACTTGGGCACCACTTCTTGCCTCCTCGTCTCTGATGGGCTCTTTTTTTTTTTTTTTTAAATATTATTACAGTGTAGTGGGCTGGGAGTTGAAGACAAATCAGCCAGTATCCATAAGTTCTTAAACTTCAATTCCTTTATCTATGAGATGAGGAGATCTGATGAGGCTTGATCTCTGAAGCCTTACTACTCCAAGTGTGCTCCCCAGTCCAGCAGCCCTGGCATGCCCTGGGAACTAGTCAGTAATGCAGATTTTTAGGCCCCATTCCGGACCTACTGAATCAGTCTTTTAAATAGACCTTCACCATGGCACTTTTTCATTTCTGTTATAACAAAGTACCACAAACTTAGTGACTTAAAACAAATGTATTGTGTTACAGTTCTATGGATCAGACAAGTCTCACTGGGTTAAAATCAAGGTGTTGACAAGGCTGGGTTCCTCCTTGAGGCTCTGTGAGATAATCTATTTCTTTGCCTCTTCTAGCTTCTAGAAGCTGCATTTCTTGGCTCCTGGCTTCCTTCCTTCATCTTCAAAGCCAACAGTGTTATATCTCTGACCTTTCTTCCAGAATCACATCTCCCTCTAGCCCTAAACTCAGTGGGGGAAAGTTCTCCACTTTTAAGGGCCAATGGGATTAGATTAGTCCCATTTGGATTATCTAGGATAATCTTGCCATCTCAGAATCCTTAACTAAATCACATCTGAAAATCCTTTTTGTCATATAAAGTAACATATTTCCATTTCCAGCTATTATGATGTAGGCATCTTTGCAGGCCATTATGCTGCTTACCACACACTGAATTTTGAGAAGTTCTACTTGTTACAACATATTCAACTCTAAGAAAATACATGGAATTCTTTTATTTGTTGTTAACTACATTCTTCCTGTGACAGGCTGAATTGTATCCCTCTACTCCCCCTACCCCTACCCCCAAATTCATATGCTGAAGTCATAACCTCAGAATATCACTTTACTTGGAGATAGGGCCTTTAAAGAGGTAATTAAGGTAAAATGAGGTTATGGGGGTGTGGGGCACTAATGCAAAATGACTGCTGTCTTTATAAATAGACTACTGGATTAGGATGCAGATGAGCATAGAAGGAAAAAAATCATATGAAGACAGAGAAGACAACCATCTATAAGGCAGGGAGCTGAGACCTCAGAAGAAACCAAACCTAGCAACACCTTGATCTCGGACTTCCTGCCTCCAGCCTGTGAGAAAATAAACGTCTGTTGTTTAAGCCCTCCAGTCTGTGGTACTCTATCATGGCAGCCCCAGCAAATTAATACGTCCCCCAGTGCAATTTCAACAGACTTTAAGACAACCATGACTACACTCTCATCCTTGTTGCTTTACTATTGAGCTACAGAAGTCCTTCTGAACTGAGTTTAATCACTTTTGTCTCTCTCTACCTGATAATAACTTGATCTCTACCTCAGTGTTACACAGAATCATAACCCAGCCTACTTGCTTTCCCTGGTGACTCGGTTTGTGGAAAACATACTCATCCTTCTTAACAAAATGCATCAGCTCTGCTCAGTTCTTCATAAACTCCTGGCAGCTTTACCCAAGATCATGTGCTTTTAATTACTCCCTCTCTTCCCAGGATTATCTGTCCTCTGCCACTGAATCTTCTCTAACTACAAAAACACTTGGTTCCACCTGTTCAGTAGAACCACCACCCTATACCTCTGTGAAAGCATCACTGGAGAAAGTAATCTGGACTCAAAGTCTGCGTTCTTATCACCAAGCCACTGCTTCACACCTCACAGTCTGACTTCTAAACAAACATGTGGCCAGAACTGTCACCTCTGGTATCACTGGTGACCATTTTTATGACTGCCAAATCCAGTAGTCTCTTCTCACTTCTCATTCTCTTAGATCTGTTGCAGTTTCTACAGTATAGATGGTACTCTTTTACAATGCTGTACTATTTCTTTTTTCTTTTCCTTCTTTAACCCCTCCTTCTTTGCTTCTCGCACTAAGTCCATTTCTAAAAATATTCAGTGAGCCCTTACCATGTTTCAGAACAGGGCTGATTCCTACCCTTAAAGAATTTGCTTTCTCGGGCGCCTGGGTGGCTCAGTTGGTTAAGCAACTGCCTTCGGCTCAGGTCATGATCCTGGAGTCCTGGGATCGAGTCCCACATCGGGCTCCCTGCTCAGCGGGGAGTCTGCTTCTCCCTCTGACCCTCTTCCCTCTCATGCTCTCTTATCTCTCATTCTCTCTCTCTCTCAAATAAATAAATAAAATCTTTAAAAAAAAAAAAAAAGAATTTGCTTTCCCCTCCTTATGTGAAGTGGGCTTTTCCCATGTTTAAATGCAGTTGTTTCCCAAAGATCAACCCTTGATATTCTCAGTTTTTATGGTCTTTCTCATAGTAGTGTCACTCCTAATGATTTTAACTGGGACCTCAGTGCACATAATTCCCAAAACTTTATTTCTTTTCCATCATTTTCACTATTCTATCATCATGTTTCCCCACTATTTCATGTTCAGTGTCTAAAATTAAACTCTATACAAATTAGCCAAAATTGCACTTACTGAAATTGTACATTGAAAAAGATCAAATATACAATATTAAATACCTTGATAGACCTTAGCATTAGGTTAAAACTATAATATAAATTTTAATGTGGGTAAATACAAAGACCTACAAATATTAACCACACAGGATCTGCAAAAGGAGGCATGAGACTACATTAAAAAGCTAGTAAATCTTAGACTGCATTTACAGACCATAGTTTCTAGAACAAGAAGGAAGGGCATTCCACTGTTGTCTGGGCAGATAATACTAGAGTCAAACTTCTGAAATAGCTGCTAGAACTTACCAATGATAGCTAGCCAAAGAGCATGAGTAAAACAATCGAGAGGGACAGAATCTGAAAATTGTTTCTATGACAAAACATTAAAAAAAAAACAAAAAGGAAATACTCTGGATCAAATTGATAGCTTCCTGAAGAGAAAGAGGCTGAAAATCTACAAAACAAAGAGATGAAAAAATATGCTGAAGACAGAGAGCACTGTTTAAAGAACAAAATGAAGTGGAAATACTTAGAGCACAAAGATAGTAGAGAAAGATAGTAACCTTCAAAAATGGTGAGAAGAATGGGATCAGTTTATTGCAGCTTTAGAAATACAGCTGAAGGGACTGATCTCAAGTAACATACAGAAAAATAATGAAATTGAACAATTAAAAAAGATCACATTGGAGGATTCTGACACAGAAGAACAAACTGTGGATGTCAAGCCTACACATATGAGTTCAATGGATCCCGTCAGAGATTTGAAATTCAAGGAATGAAATAGAGGATGGGTCTGTAGCCCTTGACTCTTGTAAAGTGTCAACAGAAGATAATCAAACTACTCAATTTCCAAAACCTGAGTTAGAGATTCAATTTACACCTTTATAGACAAACAAAATGGCAGTGAAACACCCTGCTTGCATTTTACCAGTGACAGATGGTTAAGATTTCCAATGCCCAGAAGAGGAAGACTAACGAAATGGAGTAAAGTAGTCTATTTCCAAGATCGTGGAAGAGCAGAAATAGTATTAACCATCCTCCTGAGGCTCTCTCTCAGGACTGGGTGAAAAGGGAAAATAAGAAAGAACTAATTTGAAGTCCCCTATTTCTGAGCATAGGAATTCTTCTCTCAAAAAGGAACAAAAGGCTTCCACACATCTGTCATCCAAGAAGCGTATTCTTTATGGAGTCAAGCATCCATAGGTAGTATAAACTTGGCCACTAAATAAAAAGAAAGAATGCTACAGAAATTTGGAGACCTCTTACAACATTTTCCAACAATCCTTCAATCAAAAGCAAAGAAGATAAATGAAACAATGAACTCTACAGTGCTCTCAAATATAGAAGTTAAGAAAATGTGTCTTAACAAAAACAGGCCAAATGGAAATTATACACAAATGAAATTTCATTTCCTATTACATATATCTGGCCAAGTGATTTTGTTGGACCATAAAGTGAAGGAAAGTAATCATCAGATTCGCAATGACCTTGAACTAAAACAGCCAAATAAATCACTTATGAAGAATGTTTTAATATAAATTTTATGTTCATAATCATTGTAATTTGCATCCTGACTTTTCAAAGATAATTATATACATTATGATGCATTAAATCCCTCTGTATACACATTGCTATTTTATGCACAGTGTAATTTTAAATTCAATAAAGAAAATAAGACAACAATACAAAAAAAATGGCTAGCTTCAAGTGTTTGAAGAACTGACATGTGAAAATGTAGCTACAAAGGGCAAAACATATGATAAAATCTGACTCAGTATAGAAGACCTTTCTAATAAAGATGTTAAAAAATATATACAGTTGCCATATAATGGCCTCTGCATCACCAAAATTCTACATCACCAAAAATGTCCAAGAATTTAGGGGCTATGTTGAAGAAAAGGCATCTAACCTGATAGACAATGGACTTTGGATTCAAATAGTGTTGAATTCATATACTGGCTTAGTGACTTCCACCCAGGTCATCTTGGGGAAGTTATTTATTTCTCTGAACTGCATCTACTCATATATGAAATTGAATAATATTAACTTTGAGTATTGTAAAGATAATACGTGTCAATCATTTGACCCTTATTATTATAATTTTTAACAATGTATAGGTGGAAATTTTGACTCAGTTAGGCCTAAGTTCTTTCCAAGTCTAAGATCCTATGATTCCAGATTTGCTGAGAACCCAGTTGAGATATGTAACACTGTCTAAATACAGCTGACCTTTGAGCAACATGGCTTTGAGCTGCAGGGGTCCACTTATATGTGGATTTTTTTCTATAAATACAGTAGAATAATTGTAAATGTATTTTCTCTTCCTTATGGTTTTCTTAATATTATTTTCTCTAGCTTACTTTATCGTAAGAATATAGTATATAATACATATAACATACAAAATATGTGTTAATCAGCTATTTATGCTATCGGCAAGGCTTCTAGTCAACAGTAGGCTATTAGTAGTTAGGTTTTAGGGGAATTAAAAGTTATACATGAATTTTCAACTGTGCAGGACATCAGTGCCCTTAACTTCTGCATTGCTCAGGGTCAATGGTACAATTGTTTTTCTACATTACAAAAGAGTTACTTTATCCCTGTGCTAGAGGTCTCCAGAGAAACAGAATGTATGAGTATATATGGATAGATACAGATGAAAGGTAGATAAAGATAGATTTAATTTAAGAAATTGGCTCACATAATTGTGGAGGCTAGCAAGTCTGAAATTTGTGGGGTAGGCTGGCACACTGGAGACCCAGAGAAGAGGAGATGTCGCAGTCTTGGGTCTGAAGGCAATTTAGAGGCAGAATCCCTTCTTTCTCAGGGTGTCCCAGTCTTGAAATTAAGGGCTTCAACTGGTTGGATGAGACCTGCCCACATTATGGAGCATAATCAGCTTTATTCAAGGTTTACTGATTTAAATGTTAATCACATTTAAAAAACAACAACAACAAAAAACAAAAAAAACCTTCACAGCATCTAGACCTGTGTTTGATCAACCATCCAGGTGCCATTGCCAGGCCAAGCTAAGAGTTAAATTCTTCACTAAAATCCCCATTGTACCCCAAAGTGAGTGGCACTGTGACAGATGATGGTGTCTTCCCATTGGGAGAAATAGTCTCCCTGCCTGCACACTGCAACCTTAAAGGTTTCCTTTCCAGGTATCTCATCATTTTCACTGATCAAATAGATCTACAGAGTCTCCGGCTATATAAATGTATTCCATATTCTATTCTCTTTTCTTAAAATGATCATTTGAATTGGGAATCTGTTTTGGAAGGATTACAGCTTTGTTAGAGTTTGCTGCCAACAGTGACTTCCTTTCATCATTGACCACAGTCCCTTTGGTGTGAGTTCCTAGTGCTGAGTCACCATTCACCCTCCAGAAAAGTGTGAATGATCAATATGCTTGATCTCAGGAAAGCCAAATCATATGCAAACACTCATTTTGACTCTTAAATATCTGCATTAATATACCTGGAACCCTTAAAAAAGCAGAAAACAAAATGACTGTTTTACTGGAGGGACAGGGATTTGTTTCTCTGTTGCAATGACAGTGAGCCTAGGGAAAGAGCTGAGAGAATTGGGTTATTTCAGGTTCATGTTTTTCTCTAAATTATAGATATAATTTCTCCATGCCAAATGAAGTGTCTAAAGTTAAGACAGATGTTTCAGATGTTTCCATTTGAATTATTTTTAAAGTTTTCAGTATGATAATGGTTATTTTTTTTAGTCTATACTTTGGAGCTACAGATTGAAATATTTACTGAGAAAATGGTAAAGTGTCTGACATAATGGTTGAAGCTGGGTGATGAGTACATGGGGATTCCTTATACTATGCTATTTTATGGGTTTGAAATTTTCATGATAAAAAGTTAAAAAAATTTCTCTATGGCATGCTGGTATTTTCCTAGTATTTTTTAAATAGACAGGCCAGTGTTTTGCTGAACACCTCTTCCTTAAAGCTACAATCAGTGCATGTCAGTTTATATCTTTGAACTACATGACCATAATCATTAATCTTGCATTTGTCTCTATACACGTACCTACTTCTTCAAGTTCCCAAGCTGCTCCCTCTGGGGAAGAGGGCAGCCATTTTCAACAGAAGCACAATTCTTAGCCTTTGGGGCTCAACAAGTTAGTGAAAAAAAGTTCAATGAAGCATCTCATTTAGATAATTTTCAACACTCTTATGAGGATTACTGAAATGCCGGCATGGATTGGGAGGTGTTCTGGTCTTTAGAAAGGATTGGTGTTCACTACAACTACCATTATTTTAATAGTTGCTTCAACGACTCATCTCTGACCTCAGCCTCATTGACTTCTCAGAAAGACCATCTGTCAACATAAAGGTTGAATTTAACAGGTTGCTTTCTCAGAGCTTGAACTAAGGTCTACACATTGCAGCTCACTTAAATTGCCTTGTTCTATTAGACATGGGTGACAAATAATATACCTACTGGATCACTGCAAAAAAATTCTCATATATAGCATTATAATTTTTCAGATAACATTTTTTTCAGTAATAGTTTTCTTCTTAAGTAAACTAGATTTTTAATGTCATCTGCTGTATTTATGCAACTTCAGATTCTTCTCTCCCAAATATACAGCTCCTGCTGAGCTAACGGTTTTCTATTTTCATCTTGCTATTTATAAAACACTGATGTTTCTTACCAAGAATCTTTGGTTTAATCTACAAAACTCAAATCGACCATCTGAACCCATTGCCAGTGCTGAAGTATTACTGTTTTAATGTCATTAGTCAATCATAGAAATGTTTTCTATGCACACATTCATTTCAAAATTATGTAAAATAAAATCCTCCAAGGCTTTCAGATTGCAGCCTACAATTGTTTTTTGTACTTTAAAATACTCCAGACATATTGCTGAAGGAGTATACTATTTATGAAAATTATTCTTGGCTTCATTTTTTTTTCAATGAGTTTAAAAAGCATAATTTAGAAATTTATTACATTTGTTTTTCCTCCTTTACTATGTCATCAACACGGGCTGCACATTCTTTGAATTGCAGTAAAAAATTTGGCTGTCTAGACACAACAAAATAACACAAGGTTTACTTCAAGTAAATCACTAACTTGTGTTAGCCAACAATAAGCAGAAAGACTTTCCCAATACTTTTGCTCTGTTTCACTGGAGGAATCTAGGCTCTAAGGACCATATTCATTTTACATTTTCTCTTCTATCTTTTCCATTCTATAAATAAAGATTTTAAAAGAGAAACTGCCAAAAAAATGCAGAGCTTGGCTGGAATTGTCTAATATATCTTTATTGGATAAATTTATGCCCAATATACAATGTAAACTTTGCTGAACAAACCTAGAAGCAAGAGAGGTCATCTGTTTCCCTAACCTGCATTTAGAAAGCATCAGTGCCGACCCTTGTTTATTAGAATAATATTACAGCCAATTTAAGGGAGAAAAGAGTTTGGAGATTTCTGCATGGCCCCTTTCTTTTACAGAAACCAAGGATATATCAAAGGAGAAGTTGTCCAGGATCATTCATACAGAAGTGTTCTCTGGACTCTACTGACCCCTCACAGACTTCTTCCTTAAAAAGAACTGAGTGGACCATAAAGACTTCTGTCCTAGAATTGAAAGAGCAGTTAAATTCATAGTAAGCTAATTGAATATGGAAGGAAAATGATTACTTTTATTATATTTATATCTAAATCATTTGTCTAGTAAGACCTCCTTAAGAAGCAAAGCCCGGGAAATTTAGGTCTCCATCTGTTCCTTTTGGTAAAAATTAAGAAACACATGCAATTTTTGTTGTGGTTAGCCATGACAGAAAACATAGAAACATGCCTTATAGCTTCTCTACAGGGATTTTTAAATCCTCATGGAGATTCCTTAAGCAGAATTACTAATGCTAATTTTGTGATTCTCTATTGGTTTTACTTGTTTGTTAATACAATAACATTCAAATCCTATTGTCTTAAATCTAGACTTACCAAGAGAGATTTCTAGCTCCATGTGGGACAGATTACTCCCATATTCCCATTACAAGCAATTCAATAAGTAAGGCAGTGAAACATCTATCTACACACTGGCTGCTACTTTAAGAAACTTTATCTTCCTGTATTAAAACTGTTATATCTTGATATTAGAAAACCCAGAATTCAGAAGTACACTGGATTGTTTACTACCAGCCCTGGTATACTAAACTCTGAAGAAATTTCACATTTTCTTTAATGTGGTGCGGTTTGTTTATTTGTTTGTTGGCTTTTGCATCAAAAATTCTTTCTGTAGAATCTTAATCAACAAATCTTCCTCCAACACTCATGCACACACACTTACATGCTACATGCCTACGACGCTACAGACTTAACATCTAGAGTTCAGTATCCCAAAATAGAAGAGTGAAAGGCATGTCCCCGGGTTATAAAAATTTAGCAGAGACTGACCCATCCCATTGTGAAATTTCTTTGAAGTTTCATGTCTTAAAATCTGATATTTTATTTTTTAAATTACCACAAATTTTGCATTTGGCTGAATGTATCTCTGTTTTAACACAAATATTATGTCTCAAAGAACTACGTGAGCAAAACTGATATTCCAAGAAGCTATGTATCCTGTGGCTTCACATACACAGTGATACGGGTCATGGGCACCTAGTTTGAGAGTCTGAAAGTACAGATGTACGTTAGGAAAATTGAGTTGCTATTTAATATAACCTGCGTAATTGTCAATCCCACTTTTACCAGGCATCCAGATAATTTAGACCAAGTTCACATGGGGCATTGAGATGAGGTGGGCAGGCAGTCTTAGGTCTTTCAAAAAGCAAGTAGTACGTGGAGTTCAGGGCAGGCAGGTGGCTGAATATTAGGGAGTCATTCACTTGCTTATTCACTACATTCTGAACTCCATGCACTGAAATAGGTAACTAGCAGGAAATACAAAGATGGATAAATTAAAATTCCTAACCGAAGAAACTCACAAACTAGTGGAAGAAAACAGGCATCTATACTAGAAATTATAAACCAAAATAAAAAGCAAAAAAGGTGGAGAAACGAGCTAAAAGCTCTGGAATGGAGGAAGGAGCAGGAAGTAAAGTGGAGGCAGTGGTACAGAAAGAAAATCCTGTTGATTTTGTTTCTTTCATTGTCTTAAGAAATTTAAGAATTGTTTTAAATTTCTGAAGCAGTGCTCAGAGGCTCAGAGAGAAATGTGAAGAATGCAGGTTTGTTACTTTCTCTGAACTAAGACTTTGGTGTAAAGAAGTCATGTCTGACTTATTGCAACAAGAGCAATTCTAGAGACATCCTCATGAATAACTGATTTATTCCAACAGGGAAAGAACAATTTTGTTGCTTTTAAGGATTCCTCTCAATTTAATCAAGTGGCTTCCTCCTAAAGACAGGGTCAAGTTACAGAGGTCTTGCTCCAAGGAGTAGGGTACCAAACTGGGTAAAAGGACAAACCTGAAAGGTCAAGTTAGATGTCTCCTCAAGGTTAATAGGATGGAGTTTGGAGATAAGTAGTCAAGAAAGACACCTTATGTCGCTGTTTTGAGCAAGTCAGTGTACAAAGTAATAGGAAACATAGGGAGAGAAGAGGAATTTTTGTGGGGATTGGGAACAGAATTTAAAGTTCAGATTTGGACAAATGGGATTTACCATGCCTTATAAGCCAGCAAAATGGATGTGTAAAGCCTTCTGTTCAGTTTATAAGTCTGAAAGTCAGGAGAGAGATTGAAACTACAGATTTCAGGGGCAGTTTTCAAAATATAAATAATGACAGAAGCTATGAGAGGAGATGAAGATTACTTAGGAACAATGGGTAGGATAGGGAATGAAGGAAACCAAGCCATAGCTCTTAGGGAAACCAGCCTCTTTGTGGATGGGTAGAAGAGGGAAGTCAGCAAAGAAGACTGGTAAAAGGTAGCCTGAGAATGAAGAGAAAGACCGTAAGAATGCATTTTCTTAGAAACTAGTAAGAGAGGTTTTTAGAAGGAGGGAGTGATCAAATGTGTCAAATTCTTTTAAGGAATCAAGCAAGTCAAGGGTCAATCTAAGGATGTGGATATTGTTTGTGACCTTGATGAATACAGTTTCCGGGCAGCGGTAAGAAGCACATTGTGGGGCTTTAAGAAACCAGCAGGAGGTTAGGGAGCTAAGACAAAAGTTATGGGTAACTTGTTCAAGCATTTGGGCTGTAAAAAGCAAGAGAGAGGTCAATTGCTAAAAAAAGATGTGAGATCCAGGGAGGAGGACTGTTTGTTATTCTTGCCTTCTACCTGTTCATCTTTTTCTCTTTTTTCTCTTTCTTTCTTGTTCTCTTTTTCTCTCTCTTTCTTTTGCTTCCTTCCTTCCTTCCTTCCTTCCTTCCTTCCTTCCTTCTCTTCCTTCCCTTCCTTCCCTTCCTTCCCTTCCTTCATTCTTTAACATCATGTACTTGCATCCAGTAAGTGAGAAAGAACACAAAAGTGGGAGAAGTTGGAGACTGAAAAGGAGAGAAAATAATTTTCAGGTCTAATGCAGGGAAGGAGGAGAAACCTCAGAGAGGAGGAGGCAAATCTTTTCCATTAAAACTGGAGGAAAGGGAGAAAGAAAAGTGGGAGGAGTTTAGCAGTGTATATTTGTGATGCTGAAACATTGAGACAGTTTTTATCGGGTAGCTTCTATTTTCTCTACCAGGATCCTCTGCAGAAAATGAGGTGAAAAGTGGAGGGAAATGGTTGAAGGCCATGTTTGAGGGGATTAATTAGATTTGAAAGCACTATAATGAAGAACAGGAGGACAACTTGTTCAGGAAATAGAGAAAATTGCCTATCAGTGTCCGTGGCCTATCAGCAGAAGTGGTTAACTATGGGGGCGCCTGGGGGGCTCAGTCAGTTAAGCATAGGGCTCTTGATTTCGGCCTAGGTCATGAGCTCAGGGTCCTATCCGCACAGGCTCAGCACTCAACTTGGAATCTGCTTGAGATTCTCTCTCTTCCTCTCTGTCTGCCCTTCCCTGCCCTCAATAAATAAATAAATAAAATCTTTTTTAAAGAAAGAAACGGTTAACTGTGAATTTAATGAGTGGTAGCCATCCTGGGGTTTTCCATTTTGTTTCGTTTTGTTTAAATTTCTGTAGCAGTGCACAGAAGCTCAGAAAGAAATGTGAAGAATGTAGGTTCATTACTTTCTCCACCCTAAGACCTAGATGTGAAGAGGTAATGTCTGGTTTATTTCAACAAGACCAATTCTAAAGCCATCCTCATGAGTAACTTGATTTATTCCAACAGGGTACATTTTTTGTTGCTTTTAAAGACCGCCTCCGATTTAATCAAGTTGCTTCTCCCCAAAGGAAAGATCAGGTCACAGAGGTCAAGAAAATGGTCTCAGCTATCGAATCAAGTAAATGAACAAAACCTGAATGACCAAGTTAGAAAATGTTAGGGGAACTGAGATACAACAGAATACATACAGAATTCATTAAAGGAACCAGTTCTTAGAACGAATTTGGTCATATGAATGATGATCTACTTAATATGTTGTACAAAATCAGAGAACAAGGAGCTAGGCTAACTTGATATGATATCATTGGCCAAATTCTCCTAAATTCTTACTACTTAAGGAAAATCGGTCTGAGAGGTCGAGTTAAATTCACAGATAGGAATTAAATGGCCTCAATTGTGTGGATTGAAGGGTTGCAGAGTCAGGCAGATTACATAATAAGGCTTTGTAATCTTAGAAGACCTCCTTCCCCACCCTCTATTCCCTAATCATACACTCGGAGCATTTGTGTGGTATCACCAAAATGATGGGTGCTGTAACTCCTACATGGGAATTTAGAGGATATGCTGTGATCATAAGCAAATATATCATAATGCAATGAAGAAAGAGGAACACAAAAGAATGACAAGAGAACCAGAGTGAAAGAGAGGTCGGAAGTTCAAGAAAAGGAAAATTTCATATGTGAATAAAAACTGAGCGAAAGGGCAGGAGGATGTAGAAATGTTAGGAGCCCTTCTTACTTTTCTTCAAATATAATACACTCTAATGTAAGAATGTGGGGAAAAAAGAACAGAAGAGAAGTGTAAACAATGGGAGTCCAACACAACATTAACAAGAAGCAATAGCAGAAGCTATGGGGGATGCAGGGCTGTGGAGCCACGGAAGCCATTGGGAAACCAGTAGGAATCTGCTAGAGGGATAGGGAAGCAACAATAACAGACTGGAATCTGGAGCAATGATTCTGAACTGCTATTACTCTTAAAAATGTTTTCAAAAATTGTTCAAACTAAGATTTATCACAACAATCCAATGAAAAAGAAAGAACCATATATAAGAACAAGAAAAATTATGCCCTTTTTAAGGTGACTGGCACAATGACTGTTTTGCTGTGGCTTTTATTTAATAATGTTGAGAAGCTCAAAGCTTTGAACATACATGTCATTGCATATATTTATAGACCTCTGGGCTTTTGATGCTTTGGTTATAAAAGTGATAAAAACACTATTTACATGTAAATATGACTCTGTCTCCTACATTGCCCTAAACCCTTTGGAAAGGCTGCTGCTTGTGCAATTCAAAAGTTTCCAAACTTCATTGCCTCAAGTTATATATTGGATTAATAAATAAAATAATAAAAATTCTTTTTTTCCTTGGCTCAGCATGCCTTTATTACCCACTTTGAGGACAGAAATCAGTTACAGGGAATCCTGTGCAAATCAGGGCTTTTGTTTTTAATTTTTATTCTTCTTCCAATGAAGTAATTTAGGAGCTTGCAGTGAGGGATCTTTGGAGTAGGCAAACAGCTATTGCTGAAGCAGCCTGGGTATCTGGAGCGTTGTTGGGAAGCTCTGACCCAGCTGATGGGGCATGTGGGGTGCCATGGGACATGGGGCGCCAGCATCGAGAATAATCGTAATGGTAGCCAGCATTTATGGACCACCTCCTCTGTCCCAGGCCTGGTGCCAGGGTCCTTGCCACTCCTATGCCACAGGTCTTAGTACAGTTGTTTTGCCAATGGGTAAACTGAGCCACAAGGAGACTGAGATCCCCAAGGTCCGCATTTTTTGTAAAAACCTAGACAGTAAATATTTTAGGCTTAGTGGCCTGAGAGGACCTATTACAATTACTCAATTCCACTGTTTATAGCTCAAAAACAGTAATAGACAATATGTAAACAAATGGGTGTGACTGCGTTCCAATAAAACTTTATTTATCAAAACAGATAGAAGGTCAGAGTTGTCCATGGGCTGTAATTTGCAGACCCCTGGATTAATCTGTGCATTCACAAACTAATTAGATCATCTTTCACGTATATACTATAGTTTATATAATCTAGGTTTATTATTTGGCTAAATATTTCTAGAACAGGGTTCAAACTATAATTATTTTCTTTAGATATTTACCTACTGTTAAAAAAATATTAAGACAATTTAACTGATGCAAAAGAATTTTAATTTAACACTTCATGAAACAGACAGACTTCTTTTGGACAACTGCAAAATGGAGTAGAAGGCAGAAAGCTTTTATAAGATAAAAAATAAAAAACAAAGAAGAGAAAAATAAAAAATATCTGATTGGTTGGGGCCACACAGTCAACTTGGTTTGGAGTGAAAAGGAACAGGGAAAAAGTATAGAACCCAGAGTTGACTTGGTTTTTGAGGATTTGTTAGCTTAGTGTTTGAGGAGTGGTGTCAAGTGGAGCATTAACAGGGACACCAAAATTATCTGAGTTTTGATTTGCTGACATGGCACCCTGGGCAGGAACTGCTCCATTTGAGGCCCGAAGATTTATTTCAACACTACTAACTTATTGAAATGCAAGCTTTATGAGGACAACGACTTTTCTCCACTCACTGTTACAGCACTAGTACATACTAGGTAATAAGACATATATATTATATTTAATAAATAAGTTGAAAATGGATTTATTATGCAAATTAGCTATATTTGCACAGAATAAAAGTTAATAAGACTTCTTTACCAGGGAGTCTATATCTGAAATGGAATTTTCGTAAAGAAGTCTCTGGAAGTTACCATGTCTATTTCTACGTACATATTCAAGTATATGTCTTGCCCAAATATATTTGCCAAAGCATAAGTGATCCATACTGTAAGTCACTAATTAAATTACTGGGGCCCCTGGTTGGGCCTCCAACTCTTGGTTTCTGCTCAAGTCATTATCTCATGGGTTCTGGGATCAAACCCCACGTCTGGGCTCCTCACTCTGGGGGTTGCCGGGGGAGTCTGCTTAAAAGATTCTCTCCCTCTGACCCCTCCCCCTGCTCGTGTGCACTCTCTCTCTAAAAAAATAAATCCTTAAATAAACAAACAAATAAATAATTAATTTGTTACTCTACAAAAGTGGTATTTCTTTCTCTGCATTTCTTCTTTATTACTAATTTGCAACACCCCTCGTCCCCCCAAAATAATGTTTTCTTCTCTTTGCATTCCTACTCTAACAATCCTAATTCTTTTTCAAGCTACACAAATGATTCTGTTTATCAGAGAAAAGGTCAAAATGAAACAAAATTTTAATATTTTCATATTCATAAGGTTTTAAAATTCCTTTTTTTATATTCATAATTATGTTTAAAATAGAATAAACATCTGGCAATCAGCAAAGCAACTGCTCTACCTTAATAAGGTATCACCAGGCTGTTTGCTCTGCTGTCCAGTTTCTTTTTAATATCAGGCCTGAATCCTTTTCTTTCCAGACATCCAATGCCCCAACTTGTCCCCATCTCTTTGTTTGCAGGGCATGAACAGGAGGATTTTACAGGTCTTTGCAGGGATATGCTCATGGTTGTGGGGAGGAGGGGGTTGCTTGGCAAAATTTCAGAGCGTACATGCCTGTCCTTCTACTAGATGGTCCCCCAGGCAGTAGGCAGCTTGGATGTAGGGTTTGTTGTACTTTTCCATAGACACTGGCTTACACATGCTTCCTGGCAATGGCCACCACGTTACTCAGCCCCTCTGCCCTCTGCCTCTAGAGAAACTTCCACATCTCCACAAGCACAGGCCCCAGCTCCACTTCCCCCTGCTCCCCTCCCCACACCCACACAGAGGTCACATCCAGCCACCCTCTTCCTTCTGGAGTCACCCAGCCCCTCCTGAGGTAGGGCAGGGACAGAGGGTCTTCAATCTCTTTCTCTTTCTAGGCCTGTTAAGAGCATAATCAGTGTTTTACAACCCCAGGGGATTTCCTTTTGATACTCAAGAGCCTCTCTGAAAGTGAAAACAAAACAAAACAAAAAAACCTGAATATTAACTTTTTTCTCTTTGCATTCCTGCTTTATTGCCACTTGGAACATCCCCAACCTCCAAAAATAAATTAGGTACATGGATAGAGAAAGACTACATACATACTGTTGTCCTCTCCTTGCGTTCCTACTGTAACAATAGAATTCTTTTTCAGGCTACATGAATAGTACTGCTATCAGAGAAAAGGTCAAAAAGAAATGGAAACATTTAATATTTTCAAATGCATAATAAAAGCCAAAGTCTTCGCTATGGCCCGAGGGTCTCCCATGATCTGCTTCTTCTTATCTCTGACCTCATTTGCTATTCCTCTGCCCTCTGCTCCCTACACTAGAGCCACGACGCCTTCTTCCTTTTCCTCAAAATTGCCAACCACATTGCGATCTCAGGGCCTTTGCACCTGTGGTGACCTCTTCTTGGGATTCCTTTTCCCACAGACACATGCTAGCTCTTTCACTCTTTCCCATCTTTACTCAAAAGTCATTTTCTCCATGAAAGCTTCCCTTGCCACTTTATCCAAAATTACCAACACCCCCTTCCAACATCGCATATCGTTTTTCCTCCATATTTTTTTCTAACTAGCTAACTCTTTATCTTATCTTTTTTTTATATTGCTGTCATTAGTCTCCTCCTGCCAGAACGTAGTTTCCATGAGACCCAGGTTTGCTCTATTTTCTTGTTGATCCCCAGTGCCTAGAAAAGTGCTTCACATGTTGTAGCACGAAATAAATATTTGTTGAATGAATGAATACTTGATTTATCTTAATGGAAAAGAGAGGCAATATGCTCAGTATTACTTTTCACTAGAAGCAAGGAAGAGGCAATAGTTTAAAGCACAGTCTCTGATGACGTTTACTGTTCTCACTGCAATAAACACCCTTCTGTTGCATAGGCAACAGAGGCAATTTCAGAGTGGCAAGTGCACAATGTCACAGCCTTGGTGGTCATGAAAACACGAGGCATTTCTTTGTTAGATAGCCACAAAATCCTGATCTTTTTACCCTAGCAGTACCAATGAGTCTACACCACATATAACAAGCATTATCTTACACTTGGAAATGAAACTGACAAGACTGAATACACAATAAGATATAATTCTCCAAACAAGAATTCTGCCATGATTACTTTCTCTTTTACCTGCTGGACAAACACTAAAATCTGACTGCATCAATGCCAACTGATGTGTTTAGCAGAATACCCCCTCTAAAAGATTAACACGATATCTTCCATGACTTGTTATTAGATATCCTGACTCATCTCATGACTTCTAGAACAAACCAAATCATTTAACAAATTGGTCTCATAAAGCTTCGATTGCGCATGATTTTTGCCATTCCAATGCCTGAAGTCTCACTAATTAACTAGCAACTGTGTTAGGCTTTTAACACAGAAATATGGAATGCAGTAGAAGGTTTTGTAATAACAACTTCTTAAGGGACATGAAGCCAAGTATCCTTGGGTTTTGCTGTGATCAAATTTTGCCCAAGTTATCAAGGTCGTGTCCAATTGCACCACCGCTTCAAGGGCTTAGATTAGCATTTGAAAATAGTTGCACAGTATACATTGTGATTGTTTGGTTTCTGCTATCTCTGTCCTTCTAGTGAAACTGAGATTAACACAGGGGCCCTTCAAGTTGAGTTTCTTCAGCATGGAACCGAAAAACAAAACAAAACAAAAAAGCAAATTTTGTTGTAGTAGTGAGTTGGAAACAATACACTTATACCTAGAAACAGACCAAATTCACACAGAGCCATGGGGCTGCCGTATTATCATCTGTATATGCATCAGATGTATCAACAAATATACCCATTCCCTTCAATTACAGATTGATGTAGACCACTCCCCACTGCTCGCATTGCTGCCACATATAAGTTTTCAGGTACACACAGCTCATCAAAGTACACAGTGGTCCCAGGGGTCATAGTGAATTCTCCACTAGCTAGCAAGAGAATATTGTGCAATCTGAGTTAACCAAAGGTGACTGGGGTACATTTGTGAGTTGGCCCTGGTGAATTTATGTCTGCATGTAATTTACATAAAGAATATTTTACTTAAAATGTTATTTTAAAATAGCACTATTATGGCTCTCATCTTCTGAGTTAAGCATTGTGTATATATCTCTAATTCTCTCAATAACCCTAGAAGACAGAATTCTAATCCCCTTTCTCACAAGTGAATAAACTTAAACTCAGAGATAGCAAGTGACATGTCCAAGACCACACGGCTAATAACTGCTAGAGAAGATTTATTCCTAGTCTACCTGGCTATCTCAGGGAGAAGACTGTGGTAGAGTCTGTGAAAGAAGTGATGGGCAAGGTCATTTCTGTTGAAGGATTAGGGATCATTCTTCTTATTCCCAGATACTATGAAAGGAGTACCTACCCCCCGGCAGTTCCATCAGTACTGCTCTTTTTCACAATCATGGAGAAACTCACTGTCCTCAATCTTCACTGTATTGTTTTTCTGCCCTTCCTCCTGTCCTCCTGAATCTAGATTGCAAATGCATTTCCATCAAACTTGACCAGTAATAACAAACTTTCTTCGATTTGGAGCTGTGTTTCTCAACACTTTTTTCACTATTTATCTCCTAAGCAAACTTTTAAGTCATTTTTTTCCCCAAATTGTCCCTGCCATGAAATTTTAATATCACAGATATACTGCATATCTGCTTTTGTACTGTGACCCTTTGAAAGGCCATGAGCCATTGTAATAACCAAAACATGCCCTCTTCCAATTCTCAAAAATATATTTTTGCTTCTTTGAGGGCAATATCACCCTTGGCGAGAATGCATGGTTTAGAGCAGGGTTTCTCAACCTCAGCATTATTGACATTTTTGGCCATATAATTCTTTGTTGTGGGGTATTGTCTTGTGCACTTTGGAATATTTAGCAGCATTCCTGTCTCTACCCAATAGATGCTACTAGCAATCCCAGTTGTGACAAACAAAAATGTCTCCAGACATTGTCAAATGTCTCCAAAGGGGTAAAATTACCTTTGATTAGAACCACTAGTTTAGAGGGAAGGAGACCAGAAGGTCCAAATGGCAAAGGATAGAGAGAGAAAACTTTGAATATTTACGTCATAAAAATCTGCAACCTGGAAGAAGACCCTTACTTGAACCCAAACATGCTGGCACCCTGATCTTGGACTTACAGCTGCCAGAACTGTAAGCAATAAATGTCTGCTGTTTATAAGCCACCCCGTCTGTGGTATTTTGTTATAGCAACCCAAATGGACTAAGATATAGTGCAACCAATGCCAGCTGGAGAAGCCCAGAGGCTCCAGGTCAGAGGTCTTCAAGATGAGAGCGATGAATGATCTCATGAATCTGAATACCTTAGACAACTGACAGAGAATCTTGGTGACCATTATTGATAAAAATGTGGAAAACCAAGTAAACAAACAATAAGATAATTATTAACACTTGAAAGGAAGTTGTAACTAGCACTTAAACTGTCATAATCATGTAGACAGCAATCTAACAAAATAAATTTTCATTGAAGCAAAAGTATTGTATAATTAAATAGGGAGGGTGAAAGAACAGGAAGAGTGCATGAATGAGTGTTGGCATAAGGAAAGCCATGGGGGGAGGGGTAAAAGATAGCTAGATCTTTATCCCAATAAAAAGTTAAGAGTAATACCTAAAACTGAAATAATCAGGAAGAAGCAAAATAAGAATTTAATTTAGAGACATGGAAGCCAATAGGCAAAGACTCAGCTAAACAAACTAAAAGTTATTTTTCTGGAATGGAGAAAAATGAGGAGGAAGGAGAGGAGTAGACACTAATATTTAAATAGCTTTATAAAACTATGACTTTCCAATTAATCTGCATGTGTAAGAAGAAAAAAATGTATTTTTTAAAAAATAAGGGAAGGAGGAAAGAAAGAGGAAATACCAGTAAGGGATTGTATGAGCCATTTAAAAACCCAAACAAAATTTTAAGTATATTTTGGTTTTAATATTTAAAGTTATCAACTATTCTTAACTTAATGACTTTAAAAAAAAATCAAAGCACACTGACTTCAATTTAGGAAATATTCAGGGCAGGGCGTGTTTTTATTTAATCATTAAATGATACATGGGAGATATATCTTAGTTATATAGAAAATATCATATGCAAGCTAAAATTTTTTACAGTTAAATTAGGCATAAGAGATTCTTAGAAGTTGATGGCGGTGGTTGATGATGTAATTTTTTAATGTTCCTGGATCCCCTCTCACAGAATCAGAGAGAGCAATTATATAGCAAAACCAAAAACCTGCAGAAAACACTTGAGAGAAAACTATGTGACAAGGTGTTCCCAACAAACTCCAGAACAAGAGGCGAGGGACAAAAAACCAATAGCCACAAGACCTGAATGCTATTGGCATCAGGGAGGGAGAAAGAAAATAGCCAAAATAGCCAGTAGGTAGTCCTTGGAAAATGTTGCATGCCCATTAGAGAGAAACAGCCAAAACTGGGAATTTTGCCAAATCCAAAAGCAAGTGAGTGGGGGTGTCTGGGTGGCTCAGTCAGTTAAGTGGCTGACTCTTGGATTTCGGATCAGGTCGTGATCCCATAGGTCACGAGATAGAGCCCCGCCTCGGGCTGTATGCTCCACACTCAGCCAGGATCCTGCTTAAAGATTCTCTCCCTATGCCCCTCCACCCACTCAAGTGTGCACTCTCTCTAAAATAAAGAGATGTATCTTTAAAAAAAAAAAAAGCAAATGAGTACAAGAGATTCATGGTCAAGCTTACAAAGTTGTAGCAGGCCAGTTCCATCAACTCTTGAAATTGAGTAGCCAGGGCCCAATCAAAATTGAATAGAATATAAAGGAAAGGAAAGATCAAAATAAAAGCCAGGCAATCTCAGAAATTAAGCTAGGAAATTAAATCTTTGAACACTTACATACGCATACACATACACACAACAGAAACAGGAACTCTGTGAGGTTAGAAAAGTCACTCTGAACCATGGTTACTTCTAAAATTTCTGGAAAAAGAATTTCACATAAAAAAGGACAACAAGAAAATATTATACTCTCTCCCCAGGACTCCTCTAAGAAATTATCAGAAACTTGGTGACTTAAGAAGAAATTTATTTTCTCACAATTCAGGAGACCAGAAATCTAAAACCAAAATGTCAATAGGGTTGGTTCATCTTTGGAGGCTTTGAGGGAGAAACCACCCTATGCCTTTCTCCCTAGCTTTTGAGAGGTTGCTAGCAGACCTTCATGTTCCTCAGCTTGTAGACACATCACTCCAATCTTTGTCTCCATCTTCACACTGCTTTCCTCTCTTTGTGTTTCTCTCTTTGTCCTCTCATTAGAACAACCAATCCCTAAATCCAGGATGATTTCATCTTGAAGTCCTTAACTAATTACAAACTAATTACATCTGCAGAGACTCCATTTTTAAATAAGGTCACATCCAGAGGTTCCATATGGATATAAATTTTGGGAAGACACTATTCAACCCACCACAATGATCAAAGTGAAATTCCATTTAAAACTAATATATGAAAAAAAGAAAAGCAGCAGAATAACATGTCTGCAGAAAATGAAAGCACCCAGACTGAGACATGCCCACAAAATATACCAAAACTATAGCTTTCCACTTCAAAACAAACTAAAAGATTTTAAGCAAATACCGTAAGACTTGAAAGAGCAACATTCAGATTTGAATTAGAAACACTCAGAAATGACATGGCAGAACCCAGGAAAGAATTAAAAATTAAATAGTTTCAGAAATGAATTTTAACCTAATACAACACAAAAGCAATTGAAAAAAAAGGATAGAATATAAGAAAGTGAATAAAATAAATAGAAGTTTTATGAAGGGAAAAATATTAGAAATAAAAAATAAGAGAAGGAAATGGATTTAAGATAAAGTGATATATATCAAAGATAGAGAAAGAAAATCCAATGCATAGATAATAGAAGTCTCTAGATAGGAAAATAAAGGCAAGACAAGGGGGAAAAAATGAAACTATAATTAAGAACACTTTCCGAGAAAAAAAAATGAAATGCTGAATTTAAAAACATATTTCATACCTGAGAATATCCTCCTAGACTAACCAACACTAAGGCATTATCTAGTAATATACTGGATTTAAAAACTTCTGTGCATCCAGGCAAAAGTAACAAGTGATTTATAAGGAAAAGAAAATTAGACTCTCATCGGACTTTTCCACCAACATTAATGCCAGAAGAAAGTAGAATAAGTATTTTAAATATTCATGGAAAACAAGTGGGAGTCAAGGATTTTATATCCTGCAAAACTGACTGCCAAGTCCCATACAAGCTGTAGTCACCATGCAAGATCTCAGAGAAGAGTGTTTCCACAGGCCTTTGCTGAAAAATCTATTAGAGAATGAGCGTCAGGCAACCAAATGACTAATGGGACATTGACATCTTAAAACTAAAGTAAGGGATAAAAAACTAAGTGAATACACTTAGTAATGGCTTACATGTGCTAACAATGGACATGTACCACACATATTTTTTAAAACATGGTGGGGAGAGGAGATGGGCAACAAAATTCAAAAATAATTCAATGTTCCAACTGTAAGTAGACGTGATAGGAATTCTAACAAATATCTGATATGGATTTTCCCTGATTGCTCTTTGTTTAGGATTGCCAAAGTTTAGGAATATCCTAATTCTTCATGGAAATAAACGTAAGAGATTACCAGGTATGTGACATGTTGTTATTCTACTATACATAAAGTTTCCCAAACATATCAGACCTGGTTCCTGGGCAATCTAACATAAAAAGAGGTCTGCATTAAAACTCATAGAATAATTGATTTTGAATGAAATTATTGAAAAGAATGTTTTTCATTAAAATGCAGTCTTCTATAATGGCTTATGAAGTTTTAATAAGCATCAAAGATAGTTTTACATCAAAACAGAATCCAATAAAATTTCTGAAGAATGTTTTCATAAAACAGCACTTTGGTTCTGTTTGCAATATTGACAAATAAGGAGCTAATACATTGTTGGCATACGAACCATTTATCTCTTTGTTTTATTACAGCTGTTAATTTCCTTCCTAATACGTTATAATAGTCCCTAGTGTACATAAAACAAATGAGTTAGAATCTATCCCAACACTCTTCCGTATGCTTCTCTGAGTCAGTTTTGTCTGAGGCAAGCTGACCCACTAGGACTTTGATGATGTGTGCATTGAGACACGTTCACAGCTTAGCTGGAGTTACTCAGAGCACATGATTCACACAATATTTAAATCTTTGGCTCTTTAAATCTTGTTGAGCCTGCTTTTTGTTGAGTCCAAATTTTCCCTCCCACACAGATATTAAATAGGTGGGAAGTAGTAGGGCTTTTGTCCAGTACAGCATTTTTTTGAATGAAATTCTAAGCCAAATATGCATGTCATTCTGACTTCCAACATCAACCATTTTAGTCAATCCTTATTTGTTCACGTCCCAATTTGACATTCATCTATAGCTATTTCTAAATGGCCTACAGGGACAAACGTGTATTCTCCAATTCTGTTCCATGTTAGAGGATCTCTGCCTCCTACATAATGGAAAGTCCTCCAGTAGGGAAATTTCTCTTCATTGCACTGCTTCTTGTGCAAAAGATTTGAAAAATTATGTAATATGTAAGGCTGTCAGGTTGCCAGTCTTAAGATTACCTCCTAAGGATTCTACGGAGCTGTAAAAAGTGGTATCCATTAGAGACAGAATTTATGGGTGTGCAATATTCTTAAGATTATTGGAAATCTGTCTTGACAATTTACAAGTAGTTATTCTATGGATAAAAAGGAACCTACCCTAATTGGTTAGAAATAAAGAAAGGAGATAAATATGCCCAGAGCTATGATAGCCAAATTTCTCATCACAACCTTGTATGATCAAAATATAAGAAATGAAAAAGTATATAAAAAGAAAACCTGGTAAGAAATGAACTATACATCAAAAGCTCAAGGACATGTGAATAAGGAAAAGACTCCCTCTTGAGCAAGTTAAGAACTGAAACAGATGATGCATTGTAACCAGGTTACAGAAATATCTTTTTTGAACAATGTGAAAAAAGAAATATTTAATGCCAAGTGATGCAAAGGTCTGGAAAAAATAGTACTTTCTTTTTTTAATTCATTTAAAGAAATATAAAAACAGATCTTCATAGGTTAAATATAACAGATTTATAGAGGCAATGTAAGATTTAGCTAACATAGCAATTTAACTCACTCTGCTCTCTGTAAATGTTATAATTTTCAGTAGTTATAAGCCAAAAAAGCTTTCCTATTTTTAGTGGTAGTGTTCCACAGGAAAATATTTTCTGTGTTTTGGAAAGGAATTTGGACCTGATATTGCAGTCACCTGCAAATTAACAGTCTTGAGAAACAAGGGGAAATGGAATTCTCTAAGCTAACAGAAAAGATATCTCGGGGAATACCTACAATACGGTACTCCAGAATTCATGAAAGCGATGGGGTTTTTAATATCTACTACGAATGATTCATCTAATTGAGAACAAGAAGGTCTGTATAAATTTTACAATATGCCGTTATTTTTCCAATTTTAGAAACTTACAAAATCAGGCTTCGTTTGAACATATTGTAAGTATTTTGGCATTTTGTGTGGGCCAGATTTTAAGGGGAAATAGTGAGGTTAATGTCTCCTCTATGACACATCTGAATGGCCACTCCCAAGTAATTCCAGCTTTCAAAAACTGTAGAATTTCCAGCTACAGACAGCAAATGGATTTCATTCACTGATGTTACTCACAGTTATGAATATTTTAAAAACTGACAGTAGTAACTGTAACTAAAAGAGCTGTATTTTGCCAAGATTTTTTCCTTTAAAATTAACATTAGCTAGGAAAATCAGTATGTACCACTTAACGAATCTCTCATGATGGTCTTTTAATGGGTATTCTGAGAAAAAGTTTCACAAAAGTTGAATTTGCTCATTCAATTTAAATGGAAATTAATATTTGTCTGCATAAACATTTGACACCAGGGCATCAACAATTCCATAATTTAAATATAAACATTAGGGACACCTGGGTGGTTCAGTTGGTTAAGTGTCTGCCTTTGGCTCAGGTCATGATCCCAGGGTGCTGGGATTGAGCCCCGCATCGGGCTCCCTGCTCAGTGGGGAGCCTGCTTCTCCCTCTGTCTGGTTCTCCCTCTGCCTGCCACTCTCTCTCTCTGACAAATAAATAAATAAAATCTTTAAAAAATAAAAATAAAAAACATTAATAACAAAATAGTTGTTATTTATTGTTAGTTCGATCATATCTCACCTATATCTCTTCCTTATTGGCCCTTGGCCCCAAATCCCTTGCCATCTTATCCACACTCCACCCAACTGGAAGAGTTTTCTTTACTAAATGGAATTCCCTAAAGTATGCTGCAAGAGAGAGAAGGCAAAAGGTAAAAAAAAGGGGGGGGGCCCATGATCATTCACGTTAGGAAACAGCAGGTTAAAAAACATTAACAGGTTTAATGCAGTTTTCCTGCACCTGTAATCCATTAATGTGCACGGTGAATCTCCAAGAAGGAAATAGGGAGAGCAGCATACCGCATATTTGTTTAATGACAAGTCTTAACTTGTGAGATTAGTCTCTTTCTTAGAAACGATTTTCAAATTGCTATTCCAAAATAAAGACAGAAGTCTTCTCAAAGACTTTTATGGTCCCATTTCATACTGAAAAAAGTGAGACTCTTTAGTATGACTCTCTGTATTATTTATAATGTGCCCCAATCCATTTTTTATACATCTTTGGCCAAATCACCCACTTTCCCACATGTCTTCACCATTCTGACCCATTTGAAATTCTTGTACTTTCACATGGATCTGCCTTCCACCATTGCATGCCTTTCTGCCTAAAATGCTCTTTATGATACTTTTCTTCAGCCTTTAAAGTCTGGCACCAGCTTTATTCCCTTTGTAAATCCCTGCTACCCTCTTCCCCACTTCCCATCTCTGCTCCTAGAGCACCTTAGTCTCACCTCTCCTATAGAATTTAACAAAAACTGTTACCATCTTTGTCTCCCCTTCTAGATTATGAGGGTACCCTGGAGGCAGAGTTAGTGCTTATTTACATTTATACTACCAACACCAAGTACAATACCTGAAACATGGTAGTTAATTTATTCAGTCATACCTAAGAACAGACAAGTAAATATGTGTATATATATTTATATGTGTTTTTTTTCCTTTTAATGAAGTCTCTAGTACTGTTTTGGTCTGTAAAAATAGAGAATTGAGCCTAGTTCTAGGCAATTAATGTCTAAATACTAATTTTCTAAGTATAAGATTTTTTTGGATTTGTGGTATAAATTCAGTCTGAATTGGATATACTATTAATCCATCACTGGTATGTTAAGAAAACAAAGAAACAAAAAACAAACAAAAAAAAACCCAAAAAAACAAAACTCATGCCCAAACACCAATTAAGATTCTTTAATTGCTAAAATTATCATTAGTACCATCAAAAACAAGTTTACTTTATAGAGGAAAGTACTCTAGTAAAGTTTTAATCCATAACACAAATGATTCATAGCTTAATTAATCCTTCAAACACATCATGGCTTCAAGAGGATCAAGTAGCATGCCATGATCTAGGTGAAGAAATTTCCGTTATCTTTTTTAAAAAACTTCTTAGAGGGGGTGGAGCAAGACGGCGGAGGAGTAGGAGACCTGGATTTCATTTGGTCCCAGGAATTCAGCTGGATAGGGATCAAACCATTCTGAACACCTACGAACTCAACAGGAGATTGAAGAAAAGAATAGCAGCAACTCTCTGAACAGAAAAGCGACCACTTTCTGGAAGGTAGGATGTGCGGAGAAGTGAATCCGAGGTGATATTCGGGAGGATAGACGGCGGGGAAGGGGCCTCCCTCGGCCACTTCTGGCAAGTGCTAGAGCCGCGGAGCACAAAATCAGCCTCGCTGAGGGATGTTACTCCAGTGACTAAGCGGGGGGTGGAACCCTCACAGGACAGTGTGGTCTCAGAACCCTCGGGGGCACAGAAAGACCGGGGCTGCCCGAGTGCGGCAGAGCTCCCAGGTATCGGAGCGGGGAAGCCAGCTGCAGAGACGGAGCCGAGAAGTAGGCTCTGAGCTCGGGGTTGCCATAAACCATGATCCATGGCACAGTCGGGTCACTGCTCCTCCAGCAGGGACCCAACAAGCGGCAGATCCGGGGAGACTCCCCTTCCTCCCCCAGGAGGAGTGGCGCGGGAGCGCACCGCAGGGATCTGCTGGGTTTGGAGACTCCACACCAAATCGGGTGACAGAGATAGAAATCCTTGGTCACAAGCCCGGTAAGCACGGAGTGTGGCCGGAGACCGGGGAGACGGGAGTGACTGACTGCTTTTCTCTGGGGGCGCGCTGAGGAGCAGGGCCCCAAGTTCTCGACTCCTCTGGGGCGGAGATTGGAGGCCACCATTTTCACTCTTGTCCTCCAAAGCCGAAGGGAATGCTTGCAGGGAATAAAAGCTCCCCAGAGCAAACCCGAGCAGATTACTTTGCCCGGACCCGGCAAGGACAGGGCAATTCTGCCTCCAGCTAAAGACATTTGGGAACCACGGCAACAGGCCCCTCCCCTAGAAGATCAGCACGAACAGCCTGCCAAGACCAAGTTTACCGATCAATGAGAATGGCAGAAGTCCAGCGCTAGGGGAATACTGCACATAGAATTCCTGGCTTTTTTACCATGATTCTTTAGTCTTTCAAAGTTAATTTTTTTAACTTTTTTTTTTTGAATTTTTCTTTTTCCCTTTTTCAACCAACATCTTATCAATGCCTTTTTTAAAAAACATTTTTATTTTTCATTTTTAGAGTCATATTCTATCCCTTCATAGTAGTTACCCTTATTTTTGGCATATATATATAAGTTGTTCTCTCTTTAAAATTTTGGGATACAGTTTCTTCTAACAGAGCAAAATATACCCCAAATCTCTAGTGTATGGCTTTGTTCTAGTCTCCTGACTGATCACATTCTCACCCTTTTATTTTTCTTTTTGTTTTTAAATCCTATTCTTTCTTTTTTCAAACAACTTCTTATCAATTCCTTTTATAAAATCTTTTATAATTTTTATCTTTACAGTCATACTCCAACCCTTCATCGTATTAACCCTTATTTTTGTACATATATAAGTTTTTCTTTCTTTAAAACTTTGGGAGGCATTTTCTTTGAACAGACCAAAATACACCCAAAATCTAGTGTGTGGCACTGATCTATGCACCAGCCTGATCATATTTGATCATATTCTGTTTTTTTGTTCTGTTTTTGTTTTTATCTTTCTCTTTTTCTTTTTTTCTTTTTCTTTTTCTTTTTTCTTTCTTTCCCTTTCTTTTCCCCTGGTTTCAGATCTTTTCTGATTTGTTTAGAGTATATTTTCTGGGGATGTTGGCACTCTGTTTGCATTTTGTTTTCTCATTCATCTATTCTCCTCTGGACAAAATGACAAGATGGAAAAAATCACCTCAACAAAAAGAACAAGAGGCAGTACCGACTGCCAGGGACCTACTCAATATGGACATTAGTACAATGTCAGAACTAGAGTTCAGAATCATGATTTTAAAGGTACTAGCTGGGCTTGAAGAAAACATGGAGTTATTAGAGAAACCCTTTCTGGGGAAATAAAAGAACTAAAATCTAACCAAGTTGAAATCAAAAAGGCTATTAATGATGTGCAATCAAAAATGGAGGCTCTAACTGCTAGGATAAATGAGGCAGAAAAGAGAATTAGTGATATAGAAGACCAAATGATGGAAAATAAAGAAGCTGAGAAAAAGAGAGCTAAACAACTACTGGGTCACAAGGGCAGAATTAGAGAGATAAGCGATACCATAAGATGAAACATTAGAATAATTGGGATCCCAGAAGAAGAAGAAAGAGAGAGGGGGGCAAAAGTAATATTGGAGCAAATTATAGCAGAGAACTTCCCTAATGTGGGGAAGGAAACAGGCATCAAAATCCAGGAGGCACAGAGAACCCCTCTCAAAATCAATAAAAATAGGTCAACACCCCAACATCTAATAGTAAAACTTACAAGTCTCAGAAACAAAAAGAAAATCCTGAAAGCAGCTCGGGAGAAGAGATCTGTAACCTACAGTGGTAGAAACATTAGATTGGCAACAGACCTATCCACAGAGACCTGGCAGGCCAGAAAGGACTGACATGATATATTCAGAGCACTAAGAAAAATATGCACCCAAGAATACTAGATCCAGCTAGGCTGTCATTGAAAATAGAAGGAGAGATAAAAAGCGTCCAGGACAAACAAAAACTAAAGGAATTTGCAAACATGAAACCAACCCTACAAGAAATATTGAAAGGGCTCCTCTAAGCAAAGAGAGAGCCTAAAAGCAACATAGGCCAGAAAGGAACACAGACAATATACAATAACATAAAATAATAAAAGTAAATAAATATAAAAGAATAAAAAACTTCTTAGAAAAAGAACTTTCTAAAGAAAGTTTGCCATATACATCAAGGAGCACTGCAATTCTTTAATTGAGAAGTTACATCATCTGTTGGATGCCCACCCAAGATATCTCTGAGGATCGCGTAATAACATACCAGGCTAATGAGAATATTCTACTAATGAGGACAGTTACAAGTACGAATTTAGGCTGATAGAAATAACAAGTGCTGTCATGACTTAACCACAAATTTTGTTTGTGTGTGTGTTTTTCCTTTTGGACATTAATTAATCATTTAATAGGCCACAGATGTGCCTATTTTCTGAAAAATTAACTTTCCTTTTTGAATTAGCAAAGTGAATTTAAATGCTTTTCTTAAAGATGTGTCCAAGAGAAGATACCTGATCTTCAGAGTATGGTATAATAATTATTTTTCTGAGTATCTTTTTTCCTACGGATTAACCATGCCAACCTTTGCCATACAGTAGATTAGAGGCCATGTCGAACTTACAGCCCAAAGACGTGTTTTTGTTTTGTTCTCCTGGCTCTGCCACTAACTAGAAATTTCTTCATAACTAAATAAAGACATTGAACTAAATAATCTATAATATACCTTCCAATTCTAAAATTCTGTGTTGCAATTATTGTTACATGGGTCTTCTTTTGCTATTCAAGCTCCAAATACCAAAAACATTTAGATTACCTGGCACCTTCTGAAATCTAGTATCACAGTAAATCGTTGACTAAACAACACAGCCACAATTTAAAATACTCCATTTCTGATTTGAATTAGTAAAAATACATCTAGTTTTCCATGGTCTTTGGCAGCCATATCCCAAATGTCCATAATATAGAGATATTTTTAAATTCGCTATTGGTAAAATATTGCATAGTATAATATTCAAAAGGAACAAAAAGTTGTACCAAAAAAAAAAAAGTTGTACAAAGAAAAGTAGATCTTTTTCTCACATTGCCACTCAGCTCCCCTCCCCAAATACAATGATGATTTTTAACCAGTTTTTTGTGTATATTCTTTTAAAGATAACCTATGTGTTTGCAAGTACAGTGACATGCACAAAAGCTGTGGAGATGTGTAATAGAGAAGTCAGCGTGGCCGTACAATGCAACATTCTCCTTCCTAGAACAACAAACAACAATACAGGCCCACACACGTATGAGCTAGAATTAGGTAAGAGGTGATATGAAAAACTTAGCAATTGATGATGCCCTCGGAACAGAAAACAAAAGGATGAAGACTGTTAAGGCTAGTTTTATGCAGAGCAAAAGTCTTAGAAGAAAGCTGCTTTGCCTTTGCAATGTGGTGTAGACATAATACTGACTTCATTGTCAGACAGATCTGGGTTTAAATCCTGTGTTTGCCCCTTATTAGCTATATGGCCTTCGGCAAAATAATTAGTTCTCTGGGCCCATTTCCAGCTTCTAAAATGTGATGATAAGTTACAGCTCATAATCTAGCCCTGAGGATCTTATAAAATCGTGTTTACGTGAGATTTTGCATATAGAATTTTGTTTTTCACTGCTCGGAAAATCATAAACTTAAACAACTTCCATGTCCCTTTTAAAAAAGAGAAATGAATACCAGCCACAACAAAAATCAAGTAGATAGAGTACAACTGCATAATAACACTCCCCAAGAGTCATGTAAAATCTTATGTTACGCACGATGGCAAGTCATCTCCTAGGCTCCCAGAAGTCCCGGCAGCCAGTCCACGGCCCAGGCTCACCACAGTCATCCCATCAGCCTTGCAATAACCTGTGTCTTTCTTTTCCTGGTTGATTTTTTTTTAACTCCACTTACTACTAACCTGGTGGGGTTCTCCTAAACAAGAAAATTAAGATAATTTTTCTTCTACTAATAGAATCATCCCATATCTTCAATAAAAAATTAAATTACCTTCAATGTACCCTGTTTACCAAAGCAGATGCACTGAAAATATATTTTAGAACTTTGACCTTTTGAAACAAAAACTTTCTTATGGCTAACTTAGAAATATCCGGAATAAATAGCTATCCAAAATAATACAATACCCATTTTACCAGAAGACTGCAGGTTTAGTGAATATGTGAAGAAGTCCCGTTGGAAAAGTGGGCTGTTTGTAGACATGTGTTTTTGAATTAGCCTTGAGTTAATCAGTTTTTTTTTTTTTTTTTTGACCTAGAGTCACTTTGGGCTTACTCATCAAGGACTACACCCTTATTCGTAATCTACTCTAATAATTTTATCTCATTGAAATGTATTACATCATTCATTCCCCTGATACTGATTTTCAAGGGATCTTTAATTCTCTCAACATGAAGTTATTAAATCAAAAAAGAAGTGAACAAAAAAAAATCAAATAAATACAGAAAAACCTCCAGTGTCGTGGGTAACAAGAATTTATTAAAACTTTTTCTTCTTTCTTTCACTTGTACCACCAGAAGAAATGCAGGGAAAGATCAGTGACAAGCACAGGCCTTGGATTAAGCTGTGCAAACTCTCCCAGATACCCTTGAAATAAGTATAAATATGAGTGATTCTGGCAAGGGCCCCCTGAATGTATCAGTTAGATAACTGTTTTCATAAATTCCACAGATCTGTGGCAGTAACAACATTAATGTAGAAACAAGGGCAAAGAAAGCATCATTTTTATGAAACTATAAATGCTAAGTGTTGTAAATAAGGTTTTGATAAACTATGCCTAATCAGAATTAAACACAAAAGGTCTGGTTCAGGGTCAAAGAAGCATAAGCGTTCTGCAGAACACAGTCCGTCATTTTTGTGACTTTGTTCATTGCTAGAAATAGACCCTTGAACCACCTCTGATATATACCTACTTAGAAATCAGAAGGAAACTTAAGTTCAGGGATTACTGTAGAGATAAGATTTTTTTAAAACATTTTAAAATCTTGAATAATTACTGCATTTTCAAAATGGCATGAATTTTCAATAGCACATGCATATGAGTGTGTATTGTGTTTAAAAATTTTCATAATAATTTATATGAGATCAGGGCCCTATGCAGGATTAATAACAAAGACAGCATTAACAAGAAGATTAGTCATCGATGACATAAAAAATAAATACAGCTTTTTGTATCTAGGGTCCTCCTCACCCTCAATCTTTTTTTTTCAATTATCTCCAAATCTCCCTCTCACTCCAAACAATACTGTTTGCATCTCCTTACAAGTTTAGCTAAGGAGAACAGTAATTTCTACAAGATATCACATACCAATTAGGACTTTAATTTTTTTCTTTTAATTATGTTTACACTCTCCTCTGCCTCAGAGTAATGGCCAGTCATATTTTGAAAAAACAAAATGGGGAAAATAAAATTTCTGATAATCTAAGCCATGTACAACTAAATATACTTTAATGAAGAGTTTGCCTTAAAAGAGACTAAAAGTTAACTAAAACGCATTCTAATCAGCATTTTAAATATTGTTTTTAATGTTACATGTTTAATTATGTCCTAATTTTTGACAATGATAAAAACTAATAGTAGCTATTATTAGAAATAATAAATAGAAAAAAACATTTAAATTAGACAAAATGTAATATATTTAAACCGAAATTATTGAGGATGGAACTGTTTGATACAAGTAAGTTTTACAGGAAGTTTAGATTAGCTTTATAAGTAATGCCATGTGTTTCCAAGAGATCCTGAATACCATTCCCTGGGAGACATCTGTCACCTGGTATTTGTTATAAGAACGGAGCTTCCATATGCCTGTTCCTTCCTGAGCAACAAGTCAGGCCCAGAGACATTTTCCCACCCAGAGACAGAAGTTGCTCTTTCTTCCAATTTTTGGTCACTGTCACTCTTCTCTGTTGACAGGTGTTGCTTGCTTTTTATCACCCCTACCATTGCCTGCTTCTGCTCAGCACTACACCCTGCTTCTAATCACCATCACATACCTTCTCTGCTTTTCCTTTTTCCTTTGTTCTTCTATCTTCAATTGTCTTGCCTGCCCTTCATGGCTTTCACCCCACAAGTGCAATGTTTTGTGAACTTCACCACCTTGCCATAGGAAATCTTTCTTTTTCATTGGTGAAGCAGGTGGGAAGAAATTCTCATGTGAGCTTGCTACTCTGCAGACATTTTCGTGGTTTTAGAGATTTAGGGGAAGTTTCTTGCTCTCTAAGTGTTTGGTTGTATCTTCATTTGAGATCGAAGCTATTCTGATGGAATAGCTAAACTGGAACTACATTTCCCAGAATTTCCTTCCCTGCGGATTCTTACCATGGTCCACAGGAGAGAGACATTTGCACAGGAAGCCAGAAGTAAAACACTGACCGTATTCCTTTATACTAAGGAGTCAACACAGGGCCTCAGGCATATCTGTGTCTATCTGCCTGTTTGCAGAGTGTCATGCGGCAGCAACCGGGCCAACAGCATGGGTAATTCCTGCTGAATCTCCTATTAAAGCTTCTGTGAATCCTAGGCCTGGTGCAGATCGAAGCCGGCACCAGCTTCTACTGCAGGATGCCACATTAATGAAAGCTGGAAGCCTGGAGATAGTGACAGGATCATTAATACACCTCCACTGTCCTAACTCAGGGCTATAGCAGCTTCTCAGCCATATGCCAGGGACCTGCACCACCTCTCATTTCACTCTGGTGCATTACACTGATGGTATCATACTGATTGGATCAAGTGAGCCGGAAGTAGTGATGATCCCAGACACATGGGTAAGACAATTGTGTCCAGCAGGTGAGAGATAAATCCTGCAAAAAATCAGCAAAATTTCTGGGAGTCAGCTGTCTGGGGCATATCCCTTCCAGAATGAATTACACATTGCTGTGTCTGGCTCCCCCTACCATTAAGAAAGAACCACAGTGCCACTAGACCCCTTTGAATTTTGAAGACAACATATACTTCATTCGAGGGTGCCGTTACAACCCGTTTATAGAGCAACCTGAAAAGCTGCCAGTTTTTAGTGGGGCCCAGAACATAAGAAGGCTTTGCAATATGCCCAGGTGGCCCTGTCAGCCTTTACTAACCCTTGGACTGTATGACCTCACAGATCTGAAGGTGCTTAAAGCATGCATGGTAGACAGAGATTTGTGCAGGGCCTTTGATGGTCACCTTAGAGGTGAATTACAGCACAACCCATTAGGATTTTGGAACAAAGCTATGCCTTCTTCAGTAGAAAACTACTACTACTGTATTCTTGAAAATCAGATTTTCCCTTCCTTCCAACCCTTAACAGGGTTTGTACCCTTGAACATGGGCCACCAAGTTACCATGAGACTTGAGTGCTTATCAGGGCTTTTATGTTCTACTAAACCATACAGGCTGGGCACACACAGCAGGGCTCCATCATTATATGAAAGTTGTATATACAAGATCTGACTTGATTATGCCCTAAAACAAAGAAGTTGCATAAGTAAGCTCATGACCTGTATTTCAGCCACACAGCCTCCTCCCTCTCAATCTATATCTATGACCTTAAGAGAAGTTTCCTATGATTAGGTAATTGGAGAAGGAAATATTGGGGCCTGGGTTGCAGATGGTTCTGCAAAATAGACCGGCTTTACCTGAAAGTGGACAACTATAGCATTACAGATCTAATCTGAGGTACCTTGAAAGACAGAGGTGAAGAAAAATCCTCCCTGTGGGCAGAACTTTGAGTAATACACCTGGCTGTTCATTTTACACAGAAAGGGAGATTGCCAGAAATATGGACCTATCCTACCTCAGCAGAAATAGCTAATGAACTTGTTTGAATTGCCAGGCAGTTGGAAAGAACTCATTTGAAAAACTGGTAATGTGGAGGCCTAAGGAAGAATATGTGTTTAGACCTCTCTGGATGTGCACAGGATGTGAAGATATGTATGTGTGTGCTCACCAAAGAGAAACTTTAGTGGAGGAGGATCTTAATAAGCAGTAGACAAGATGACCCATTATATGTACAACAGTCAGACTCCTGCCCCAACCATCCCCATACGTGACTAATGAGTTCATGAAAACATACTTATGGCACCAGGGACAGAGGTTATGCATGGGCTCAGCAATATAGATTTCCACTTACTAAGGCTGACCTGACTATAGCTACTGCCAAAAGCCCAATTTAACAGCTGCACAGACCAACACTGAGTCTCCAGAATGGCACCATTTGCTGGAGAGGAGGGGGAATCAGCCAGCCACCTAGAGGCAGAGTGGCAGTGCTTTGTTCTCACTGGTATAATATACTGTATATGAATTTGCTTTCCTTCCTCACAATGTTTCTGGCAAAACTATCATCCTTGGACATACCAACTCCCTTATTCTCAGCATTAGTTCTGACTTAGCAACCCATTTTATAGTTTATGATATGTGATGATGGGATTATGCTCATTGAATTCGCTGGTTTTACCATCTTCTCTGTCACCCTGAAGTGATTGGCTAGACAAATAGTGGAAGGAACTTTTGAAGACCTGCTCATGGCACCAATGGCTTTTTGAATGGAATATATACCCTTGTCCAGAGACAAGTATATGATACTTTTTCTCCCCTAGCCAGGATTTAGGGCTCTGGGAATTAAGGGACATACAAGGGAGTGGCTGTTCTAACAATTACCTCTAGTGATCCACTAATGAAATTTTGGCTTCCTGTCCTTGCACTTTGAGACCTGTCGATCTCGAGGTCTTAGTTACCAAGGAAAGAAAGCTTCTTTTCTTAGAAAAGAAATAAAAATAACTGAAAGATAGGGATTTTATATCTTTATTAGAGGGGAGCATTAGTGTTTCCAGTTGTATAAGGGGTACTTGTGTTAACTTAGGTGGAGGTAAGATTTTTTCATTGTCTTTTTTTGGAAGTTAAGTGTAGTCAAAAGAGGGATATTTGGATGACAAGTTAACTAAGGTTAAACTATGATAGATTTGCACTATGCTAATTTAATTAAGCTAGAACTTCAGTTCTTAGAATTCCCTTCCCCGTATAGTTCATAGTTAACATGGTCCACAAGGAAAGTCTTACAAAAGATTTGGAAGGTGGAAATCAAAAAGCCAACATACTCCTCAAGAAGCTGGTGCAGGGAACAAGGCAGTGTTGCATTTCACACACATTGCCTCTTCCCTGCTGACTTGCCTAGCTCGCAGGAGGCCGCACCTGGGCCCTCAACACTTCCAGCTCTGGATGAATCTTCTGATTCAGTTTCTCTCATTTCTGGGCCAAGTGCCTGTTCAGCTCCTAGACAGAGGGCTCCAGTTTCTCTTGTAAAATGGCCCCATCATAGAAGTTAGAAGTTTGGAGGCAGAGAGAGATTGACAAGAGTTCCAATCCTTCCTTGTGGTTTCTGGCTTAGCTTCACAGGCCCTGCTTTTCCTTTCTCTTCCAACTTCATGTTCATCCATCCCTTCCTGACTGCCTGCCATGTGAACTTCAGACTCTAGCACCAGACACAGAAACAACAGCAACCACAATTATTTTATAAGATCAAATCCCTACAATAAATCATTTATTGTATGTGTTTATATTTCCTAGTGGTTTTGCTTCTCTGATTGATGTCAGAAGGCTGGTTGCCAGATAATCAGGGTGTTTCCTTCCATGTACTGCACTTTGGAAGGCTTACGAAAGATGGGGGGAAATGGGAGATAAAGTTCTTCCTTTCAAAGATCTGACAAATTAATCTAAAGATAAACTTTTCTTAATAATTCTAAATTTTAAACTATGTCATCTTGCTAGATATCAATAATCTCTTGCAAATTACTTTTTCATGAATCTTCACCACCTAAAATTGCATTGTCATTATACACGTTTCTTCCTTTTAAAAATGAAGTTCAGAAAAATAAAGTCAAGGATTTTCATCCCATGATAGACCTTTATACCTAGTCCAGAAATGGAACACTTGAGAATAATCAAAAATTAGTTGGAAATTAGACCTCAGGGATGCCTGGGTGGCTCAGTTGGTTAAGCGTCTGCCTCCAGCTCGGGTCATGATCTCAAGGTCTTGGGATAGAGTCCTGCATCGGGCTCCTTGCTCAGCAGGGAGCCTGTTTCTCCCTCTGCCTGCCACTCCCCCTGTTTGTGCTCTCTCTCTTTCTCTCTGATAGATAAATAAATAAAATCTTTTAAAAAAGAAAAGAAAGGAAGAAAATTAGACCTCAAGCTACGTGCAGGCCAATAAAGATGAGTTGGTAAGAATTAGGCAACAGTTCTATGGAAGAGAGTATTTCTTCAGTAAAAAATGGATCCCCTTGTCTGCAATGCCAGCACCTATTTTCATATGTGGTTGAACAACATTTCCCAGACTTTTTCATCATACACTACTGGCTATTATGGTGGTTATGTTTCATCCAAAGAAAACTGCATCAAAGACTGTCTGTCTTATTTGGCAGTTACACATGTCTTCTACCTAATTATCATTTTTAATCTTAAAAGAAAAATCCAAATGAATTCTGTGTGGAAGTTCATTATTCAGTGCATTTATGTGCTGGACTTAAATTTAACTAAAATTTAACATGTATTCCCCTTAATATAATCTCAGTCTGCCCCCCGCCCAAATTTAAGTAACTCGATATCCCGATTCAATTGTTTCTCCAAGAGCAAAGACAAAGGTTTTAGATGATTGTAAACTCATCATATTAATACAAAGTACCATATGTTTTAGTCACTGAAGGCAAAAGAAAAATTAATAAAGTTTTGCCTCTCATATTTTTTTTTTTTTCTCTCCAGGAATGAAAAGTTGTCCTCAGCAAGTTATAGATGCCTGGTTATTGCAATCAGTTCTCTCTGTTTTCAAGGGTTATTTGAATAACTTCAAATTATTCAAAGATGCTGCTTCCATGTGTACTCAATCATAGTCATGGTTACTGAGACTTCTGCCAAAAGGTTTTACATGCCAAAAGTATGGTATGGCTGGCAGCTCATAGTGATATACAAACTATCTGCTGTCCCAGAGGCTACTCTCCTCAGGAATACACATTACTCTCAGGCAGGTTGTCTTCGTCCATTCAGACTGCTATAACAAATACCATAGACTGGGTGGCTTAGAAACAACAGAAATGTCTTTCTCACAGTTCTGGAGGCTGGAAGTCCAAGATCGAGGCACCAACAGATTCAGTGTCTGGTGAGGAGTCACTTCCTGGTTCAATCAGCTGTCTTTTCGCTGTGTCCTCAGATGACCAAAGTGGAGGGTGGGGGTCTCCAAAGTCTCTTTGGAGGGCACTAATCCCATTCATGAGGGTTCCACCCTCATGACCTAATCACCTTCCATTCCCCACCTCCTAATACCATCACGATGGGGGCTAAGCTTCAACATGTGAATTTGGGGTTGGCAGGGGAGGGGGTGACACAAAGTAACCTGTGCCCTCCAGTTTCTTCCTTCTCTACAGGAAGCAGAGGAAGAAGAAGAAGACTAAGACGAAGAAGGAGGTGGAGGAAGAGGAGGAGGAGGGGGAGAGGGAGGGAGAAGAAGGAGAAGAAAGAGAAGAAGAAGAGGAAGAGGGGAGGAGGGAGGAGGAGGAGGACCAAGAAGGGGAGGGAGAGAAGGGGGAGGGAGAAGAGGAGGGCAGGGGGGAGGAAGAGCGGGCAGTTGGAGCTACACTGTGGCTGAGAAAGGAAAGTGTAATATCACAGTCATCTACTTGCCTCTTGTTTTTCCCAAATAAGGGTCATGATCACATTTAGTCCAGCTTTCCAATAACACACTCCCACTAGGTATATCAACACTATTCCTAAGAAATAGCCGTAGGAAAACACTTCTCTATCTCCCACACAATTACTTTTTGATTGTTTATGAGTAGTTTTTTCCAAACCAGGAGGACCCACATGTTCCCTGTAAGACTTCGCTTGCTTCAACAAGGCTTAGAAATTAGAGACTCCCTAAATAAAGTCTTAAATAAGTTGCTTCTGTTGGTGTTCGGTATTCATGTGTCATTATTATAACTGTATAGCAAAGTACAGTTTATAAGTTACTTGTAGGTGCATTATTTTCTTTGGTGTATTCAATGATCCTTTAGGGTCATCAGAGACATTTATATTTTCCCTATTTCTAAATGCCAGTCACAGCTAAAGTCACAATTAAAGCATAGCCAGATCTAATTCCTGCTCCAGTGTTCTTCCTGATACCATGTTGCTCTGTTTTGTTTTGTTTTGTTTTGTTTTATTTGTCAGAGAGAGAGAGAGAGAACAAGCAAGGAGTGGCAAGCAGAGGGAGAAGCAGGCTCCCTGCATCAAGGAGCCTGATGTGGGACTTGATCCCAAGACGCTGGGATCATGACTTGAGCTGAAGGCAGACGCTTAACCGACAGAGCCACCCAGGCGCCCTCCCCCCGCGTTGGTCTTAACAGAGGGAAACTCTTAAACTATCTTCCATAAATGACAATCAAACTGGAGTTTTCATGGGCACAAAACAGAGACTGACCATGGTGTGGATCTGCTCCACTGGGAAATTTTCACAATCCATTCGAACTTACAACCTCCAAGTATTTTACAAACAATAAATTCCTACCCTATGGAAACAAAATAAACCAAAGCTTAAAATGATGTAGTAAGTTCCAGGAAATCAAAGACTCAAGAAATAAACCCAATCATTGCTCTTCATCCGGGACTGTCATTAGATTAGGGTTAAGCAAGTTACTGTGTGTGAGCCACCCGTCTCAGAATCACCCAGGGTATGTGTGAGAAGTACCAGTTCCTGGGTCCCCACAAAGATGGGTATTGAATTAGGTTAGAGGGCCCTGGAATTTGCATTTTGACACATTCCTCAGGCAATTCTCATGAACACTACTATTTGCGAATCACTGCACTGACCAAGTTTTACTCCCATGAGACAAAAAAGAAGCTACTGAGGAGATACCAAAAGCATGAAAGATTCGGAAATCTGTCCAGAAACATATAAACTATTAGGATATATTGTGAACCACAAACACCTACAAAGAGGTCAATTAGAAACGAAGTAATTTATGCCACTGGAGTAGTTGTGTTCAGATGATACCATTTGATTTAGCAGTATCTTTTTCGATTCATCTGTAAAATGCAGATAATACTTGAGTGTCCTTGAAATGTGAGGATTACCTCAGTGACAGTAACAAATGTGTTGATAGATGCAACTAGATGGTAATAAAAGAAAGGATTATAGGGGAAAGCTCATGAATATCATTTCCCATCCCTGAGAATGTTGTTGCCTGTGTTTCAATTAACAGCATTTATTCAAACGGAGAAATAATAGCAATGACTCTCAAAACTGGCAGCAGTTAGAATAACTCAGCATATTTAATGATAAATAGGTCACACTGTCTACAAGACTCTGACTTTGATTTGGAAGTCTGCAACAGGAGCCGTCTCAACCTGCCTGGTTCTGTAAGTCTTTGTCCCAGCGATTAGATCATTAGCAAGAACTTTGCAACTGTGTGAGAACTGCAGTTTCACCAGCTGATCTTAGCAGAGGAAAACATATATTACTACCTTTCTTTTAATAGTAGCTGTGATTAACCATAATAAAGTATATGCCTAGTAATTTCAACAGTACATGAATCCCTAAAATTATTTCTTGCGAGGACTGAAAGGATTTTGGATTAGGAGCTCTTAATTCAAACTTGTAATTTGGGTTTAAGCTATTCATTATAAAAATCAAGCCAAAGCTGAGAGAAATTATCCAGGGTCTAGGGAAAACAGATCTCTCTTTCATGATCAAACCCTTTTTTCCCCTCAAGTGAAAAAGCACGTGAGTCCCTCCACTTTCCCCTCTTGCTTTCTACTTCCAGATCCCTGAAAACAAACATCTCTGTCTCGCCGCCAACAGTAATTTTGAAAAGCAGCTGTGTTTTGTGAGACATATATTGAACAGTCAGAAGGGACTTTTTGAAGCTGAAAAATTCCTTTTGAAGGGAGCAAAGTTATTTTCCTTTTTTTTTTTTTTTTGGTATGCCATTACATTAAATTGTGAGGAGTCAGATTACTCTTTTAATGTGTTTATGTTGTCCGAATTCTATGTAGGTTTCTGTTTTACTCAGTACTAAGGATCTAAGCTAGTCAATCCTCTCTTAGAACAAGTCCTCTGGTTTGCTGTCCTCTCTAGAAGTCCAGCCGCTGCCACAGAAAGGAGGTGAACCTGGAGTTTGGCTTTGGTTTTTGAGTTCTGCTAATCTGATGAGTTAGCCTGCTGCCCAAGGAATAGACATCTGTTACTTTTGCACTTTATGTGAGGAGAAACTGCCATTTGCTATTAGAATCTTCAGTTACAAAAGCACTGGGAAGATCAAGTCTCTCCCCATACCCATTCTCTTCTGAAAGTGAGAGACTCTAGCAGGATACCAACATCTGTCTTTGGGGAAGAGATCACAGATCTCAGCCTGTTTTCTTCTTGAAGTGTTACTCTGTGTTACTCTGTGGAATATACAGTAAGAAATGTGTTTAGTGTCAACCAGCCTTATCTTGTTCTTTTTATCATAGTTTGTAGTAACATGATAAATGCTTCAAGAAAAAAAAAAACTTGTAATGGATATATCTTGAAACTGGCATAGATTCAGGTTTTTACAAAAGCATGTGAACTACCTGGAAGATGTGATGAATCAAAAAAAACCCTGTTTGTTGGGTACTTCAGACAAGGACTTTAACAAAAGGAGCACAGATACACAGCAGCTTTTTGACAACAGCCTTGAATCACTGAGAGAAAAGCATGAGAACAGTTGGCAGACTTAATTATATATCATTACCCAAAATAATGGCAACATTTTAGGTATGAATTAAACCTTTAGTGGTGGAGACTTGCATCATTCGGGAATGTTAGTGAATCCAATGATTTTAAAAATCCATAGACAGAACACTCAAGCTTCACTGTCCATGTAAGAGGAGTTGCAAAGGTTCTTTGTATTCAGTTTTTGACGCTTTGTGGAGGAGGTAAGAGTAATTCTTTTTTGAAGGCAGAAGAGAAGATTTTTTAAGGGTAGGAGAGAATACTTATAATGACAGAAAATAAGACACATCATCAGAAACAGATCAGAACCATGCAATCATAGTTTGGAATGGAATCCCAAAAGCCACAAACCCAACCTCCTGAATGCAGTCAGGACTTTCTCCAGGGATTTTTCTAAGGTAGAACCAAAGTTAGTTGCTCACCGTCCCCACAGAATTGCTCTTCTGACACCACAGCATGATGTACATGTGAAAGAAAATCAGCTCAGCTCTAAGGAAGCTGGTACCGAACTTCTCGTCCCCTTCTTCTCCAACAGAATTCAGTCGTGAGAGGGATAAAACCTGGTGCTGATGCCTTGTCAAGATTCAGAAGACTCTGGAAGAGTCACTGACTGTGGAATGTATCTGGCTGCAAAGCCCTATGAGCAGTGATGTACTCAATCCTCCTCCTTCAAAACAGAAATGAGTCTAAACCAGAAATCACAAATGGGCACCCTCACGAATCAGACTCGGCCCCAGCAAACATTTTTAGTATGACCCACATTGTGTTTTTATTTCAATTTGCAATTTTTTCAAGTCTGCTTTCAAATAAAAGTTCAGATTTTCAGGTTTCAGTTTTACTCTCCTGCTCAACCATGGCCAGGCCTCCATGGTCTGCCCCATCCCTTGGGGGTCCGCTATTAACAAAGGAACCATGTGGACAGGGCCGTAACCGCATTGTGTCACTGGAGACACCCTGAATCTCTCACTAAACCTCGAATGAGACTGCTCTCCTCACCCCCCACTCCCACATTTCTGTCCTTGGGAATCCTTAAGTCAGTCCAGCTAAATGGGATACATCTGGACTCAGGCTAGAATTGTTTCATTGTCACTTATATCATGACAGCCTTGTCACTGGCAGGGAGGAGGGGCCAGATGAGCTGTCCTCTGGTGTCTAGGCGTGAGAACCAAAGTGTAGCTTTTGCTCCTGCAGCTGAAACACTATTGTTATTTCAGCCTTTTCTCCCAGAACGATTTCACAACTTCAATTTTTTCTTGTGCTTCTCCAGTCATCCTTAGCTCACTCTCAGAACACTCGTCCTAAGGAGGAGCATCGATGTCTTCTGTGCCCACCTAAAAAGGTCTCTTCTCTGCTCTGATTATATTACAGAGAACGAATTCTTTTCTATAAGTTTTCATATATTTTTAAATTACTGGTATTGATCACCCCTGTCCCTCTTCTAATATAAATAATTTCAATTTATATAAGCATTCCTGACCACATAGACTTTCTCATATTTGGATGTACCTATATTTGTTTTTTCTTTATGTCTCATTCAAAATTCAAAATTCTAAATCTCCCTTAATTTGTTAAGCCCAAAATTGGACTGTCATAAATGCGTAATAAAGGACTTCCTACACTGAACATGATGACGAGTTTATCTCAAGGAATGATTACCCCATGATTTCTAATTGTTCCATTTCCATTTATATTCCTGAACTGTAATTCTTTTTTATCATCACAATATATTATTATTTCATGCTTGATTTGTAACACACTGTGGTTTTTGGATTTTCGTCATAAACAGTTTCCCTCTTTGCACCTTGACAATGTAATCTTGAGTATTATGTCTCAACTAGTTGTGCACATGTATAAGTTGTCAGTTTGCCATATGTACCCAACAACTCCCTTCATTAATATGTGTGTGTGTGTGTGTGTGTGATTTCTGTATTGCAGTGCAGTTATTTATTTATAGTTTTGTCCCCACCTCCCACTCCCCTCCACTTAGTTTGAGCTCCAAAAGTGTGAAGTCCATGTCATTTGGTATCTCCAATCACAAGTACAATGCTTGGCGAGAGAAAATGCAGTATAGAGAACACAATATTTATGTTTGTCAGTTGAGTAAATGGCAAACTAACTGCATCTTCTTGGGCTAGGACATTAGAATTTAACAGAATTGAATCAGACTTAAGATTGTTTGTGCTAAAATAAAACCACTTATAAAGCAATTCTTTTAAAACAACAAATATATATAATGGTATAAATAGGGTGAATTTTGCAAGGCCCCCAAAATCAAACAGAAGCTAGATTTTGTTCTACCTATCATTAGGTTAGTCTAGCTCATGAGTTCTTGAGAATTGTTTTTATTCTAAGTACTACTTATGTCTTGCATTTATTTATCTCACATTTTTTATCTACAAGAAAAACAAATATAATGAGAAGGAAAAGTGAGAGTACAATTGAGAGTGAAAAGGGGCAATGAAAAAAAAGAGGAAATCATGGAGATAATGAGGTTTACAATTCCACCAAGTATTGGAAAACATTTTTAGAAGATACTACACGTAAGAAATGTGTTTATAATTTTATATAGAAAAACAGTGTTGCAAACAAAGGCTATTAGTATACCAAGTTTAGGTTAGTAGACTAAAACGATCTTTTTTTAAAATTTATTTTATTATGTTAGTCACCATACATTACATCATTAGTTTTTGATGTAGTGTTCCATGATTCATTGTTTGTGCATAACACCCAGTGCTCCATGCAGAACGTGCCCTCTTTAATACCCATCACCAGGCTAACCCATCCCCCCACCCTCCTCCCCTCTAGAACCCTCAGTTTGTTTCTCAGAGTCCATCGTCTCTCATGGTTCGTCTCCCCCTCCAATTTCCCCCCTTTCATTTTTCCCTTCCTACTATCTTCTTTCTTTTTTTTTTAATATATGATATATTATTTGTTTCAGAGGGACAGGTCTGTGATTCATCATTCTTACACAATTCACAGCACTCACCATAGCACATACCCTCCCAAATGTCTATCACCCAGCCACCCCATCCCTCCCAACCCCCAACACTCCAGCAACCCTGTTTGTTTCCTGAAATTAAGAATTCTTCATATCAGTGAGATTGTCTTTCTCTGATTGATTTATTTCAAAAAGCAATCTTTTGAATGAGGTTATGCTTACACCACTTAAAATATTTCTTTGCCTTGTCGGCTTATTGATAACTGTGCCTTGAAGACTCAATTGCAAATGGTTACCAGTCTTTTTTCTATTTCTTTCATCAAGGGAAACAATTAATTGGTTCTGATCAGTTGTGTTCTTACAAACTCATATCATTTATTGTTTATTGCTTTGTTTTCAAGTGATTACAAATTAATAAAACTGTGTACTACAAGTTTATCTTGCCTTGCTAAAATATAACCTTACAAAACGGGTATCTCAAAAGATGATTTTTTACCAGAGTATTGACACATTTTTTCCTCCAAATAGGAAGCTCTTTAGAAATATTTAAATTGTGATTTTAGTTATAAAATGGAAGATTTATTGGGCCGTTTTCAAGGACATCTATATGTAAAGTCAGCTTTTTTTATCTCTTTATCACAGATGAAAGGGCTTCATGATTTATAATAAATTCTGAAAGATTGACCTTTATTTTATGACTAGCTTGCAGAAAGCACCACAAAATTGATTAGACTTTTAAAACTTACTTATTTTAATATGTTATAATTCCTTTAAATGGAAATATTTACTCTTCTACATTGGGGCTAAGAAGCAATCTTAAACTACTCTTTTTTTTTTTCCTTAAGATGTTTAGTCAGATGGAGACAATCTAAGTCTAATGTATGTTAAAGTATAAAATATGGTAGGTGGTATTGGAAATAGACCACAGAAGTTGTTCATAAAACGACTCTTATACACCCAGGGACATTAAATCAGCTATAGAACAAAGACATGTAAAGTGACCACTCTTTTGTGTTGAGGTTCTGTTTTATTAATTTCCAGATTTATGTAGCAACTGTTAGGTATAAATGTCCAATGAAGCTAACAATAAAATAATAATGATTGGATAAAGAACTAATTCTGAGTAGACACTTGGCACTTTGCTACATCTCCCCAAACATACCTTTATGAACTCTTCCATTCATAAGCATCAGGGTGTTAACTACAAGCCATTAAAAATGGTATTATGGGATTCAGGTTGGCCAGTGAAGAGTAATACCTAAGATTAGGTATTACTGTTTGCTAAAGACAAGATAAACTTAAATAGTCTTCAGGCTGGTTAGACTTCAAAAAGCAACTAAAATGTACTTTGATTTTTCTAAAACTTAGGAATTACAATGTAGTCATAGTACCCTGGCCTAAAGAGTTTACTCTTCATCTAAATCTGATGAATATGACCAATGAGGGGTGAAGGGGAGGCATTAAATCACCTTAGCATGAACAACAATTTAAAGGTATTTTAGATACACTCCAGAAATTTCATTTGAGATCTTGCCCACTACAAGCCTTGCTTTATAAAATTCTTCTCCATATCTGCCAAACCTTGGAATAACCCTTGTAAAAGCCATAAATATGGTGCAGATAAACAGTGGCAGTCTTACATAATGAGGCATCTTTGCCAAATGGGAGTAGAAGACAAGAAGCCTGCCTCCCACTAAGCAACATATTCCAGGCCTCACAATCCTGAAACACCATCATTCATGGAGTGGCCTGGCTCCCAGCAGAAGTGAAGGTTCACCTTGGGCTACTGAAGGAGAGAGCCCTATAGGCCTTCCCAGCAAAGGGGCATCCATCTATCTTGCTTCCCTGTGCTAATATCTTCTATTAACATGTGCTAGCAGTATGCACATGGCTTCTGTTATAAATTCCATGCTTATCACCATGCATCTCATCTAATGGGTACTTGATAAACATTTGTTGAGTTGAATTACTTTTTAATCTCCAGATGAGTCTATTAAGAAGCGATTTGTTCCATGAGCAGGATGGACACTGCATAGCGCAAGTTACAAGAAATAACCCTTTCTCCTAGGAAGTTTCAGTCTGACTCAGTTGGTATATATCAACAAAAGACAAAGAACAAAACAGTTGGACCAAAGTTAAAGTATTTATAACAAATATATTTGTGTGGACTAGAAAAGGGCAAGTGTTTAAGCGGAAAGACAACATGATGAGTTAGAGAAACCATCAGCTTCTGTTTAGCACACTTCCTGATGGAGATAAAGCTTTGTAGGACAAAACACAGTTACTAAGGATGCCTTGTCTTCCAGCTCCATTTTTCATGAGATGTTTAACCTTGGATAAATTATGTAATCCCTCTATGTTTCAATTTCTTCTCAAATTGAGATAATGATATTATCTATCTTGTAGGGTTGTTGTTGATATTAAGTTAACTTTCTAAAATGCTTAGAACAGTGTGTAGCACTCTTATGAACCATGCAGTGTTTGTTAAATAACTGAAGTCCTGAGCCCAGGAATAAAATAGTAGTATGTGATACCAGAAAAAAGAGTGGAGAATGGAACTGGACCCACAAAAACAAAAGATTATCCACTCTGACCTTTATAAAGTTATTTATCTTTTCTTAAAAATTTAAGTTGTTTGCAGTGGCATTGATAATATTTAATTACTATTTTAAAATTCGTATACAGCCTGTTGCATTTTATGTTATCTTTTTGCACCTACTTTTATTTTTTTAAGATTTTATTTATTCATTTGAGACAGGGAGATACAGAAAGAGAGAGCATGAGCAGGGGGAAAGGCAGATGGAGAGGGAGAAACAGACTCTCCGCTGAGCCAGGAGCCCAATGTGGGGCTCCATCCCAGGACCCTGAGATCATGACCTGAGCCGAAGGCAGACGTTTAACCAACTGAGCCACCCAGGTGCCCTATGCATCTACTTTTCAAAAGAATTATTAAGGAAGCCAGTAAATGTTTTTCAGAAAACAAAGTTAGAAGAAAAAAGTAAGGAAATAAAAGCTGTCCATTAACCTTGCCCCTTTTGACCATCTTTTCTTCCAACTTAATTTGACCCAAAATTTCTAGGAACTCTCTGAGCCTCAGCCATTTAACCTGGTTGTAGCCTACAGCTTCTCTGAAGAGTCAAAGGTAAGTGTCACTTGTATATTTTTTTATTCTACTATCGTGTGTGTTGAACATCAGTTATCAATGAGATACTCCTCAGGTAGCCTAGCTGCTACTTAACAGTTTATATGATGTGAAATCCCAGACAGTTAAAGGTGCTCAGGCAAAGCCCAACTCTTGGGCTTTTGTATACACCATTGAGAAGGACTTCAGGATCCTGAAGGACTTTGATCCTTCTGTCACTAGCATTTTATGAAATATTTATTTTTCCCTTTTGTGTTTTAGTTTCTATAGCTAAGCATGAGAGGAATGAAGTCTATTTTTTATTATAGAGATGTAATGAAACCAGATGAGATATCCAAGTTAGGTATTGGAGAAGATATACTGTATAAACCCAAGCAATTATGATTTTTAAAATATTTTAGATGATTTAGTGCTAAGTGAGTTGATAAAATTCAATATATGAATTCAATTGGAAACTATTTATTAAGAAAGTATTGGTTGCACAATGAGAACAGAGAGAGACAGGAGTAAGGTAAGACCTCCGCCCTCGAAGAGTTTATCGTCTGATGGGGGAAAAGAACATACAAACATCTGACTATAAAACAAGTTGAACAAGTGCTACCCCAGAGGCAGAGCAGAAGGCCAAGAAGCACAGAGAAGGGAAGTTACTGAAGCAAGTTGAGAAGATAGGGGACTGCATGAAGGAAGAGTGATCACAGGATGCGGCCTTGAAACATAAGAGTAAAATTCCTATTCGTTTTACAGTTGACCCTTAAGCAACACAGGGGTTAGAGGTGCCAACACCCCTGCAGTCAAAAACCCACATAAAACTTTTGACTCCCCAAAAACTTAACTACTAAGAGCCTACTCTTGAGCTGAAGCCTTACCAATAACATAGTTAACACACATTTTGTATGCTGTATGGATCTGTACTGTATTCGTACAATACAGTGAGCTAGAGAAAAGAAAGTGTTATTAGGAAAATCATAAGGAAGAGGAAATAACATTTGCAGCACCTAGTTATAGAAAAAAATCCAAATAGAAGTGGAACCACACAGTTCAAACCTGTGTCATTCAAGGGTCAACTGTGGTTTCATATTATAACTCACACAGAAACAGAAAAGGTCCAGTATATACCATAGGACTAAATATTTATGTGTGTACTTGGTTTTAAAATAGATCAGCACACTCCTTCCTACCAGCAGGTGCTGTTAAGAGCAATCTGTGTCTATCAGCTCTCTCACAGTTGTTGTTCAGATCTATCACATTGATCATTTTGATGGAATTCTCCATCTAAACATTTTTCAGAGCTCTTCTATTTCTAGACTGTAAAATATGGCCTAAAATATTAGCCTCCATCTTTCCCAATTAATGAAAAATTATACCCTGTTTTAGTGCAGTGTTTCTTTTTCTTCTTTTATCACCAACCCCCCCCCCCCGGCCGCCCGCCCAGTGCCAGTGCCATGTTTCTTGTATAGATGGTTCAGGCTTTCATTTAACTGAGTAAAGCCCTGGTCTAGAAAATGGATAGACAGCTCAATCCCTTGTAATCCACTGAAAGCTTGCCAGTGCTGCTGCATCTGATACTGAGCAAAATCATCAGTGGTGTGTCTTGGTATTACACCATGTCTTTCTACTCATCTTGCCATTCTGGAAGCACTGGGGGGTTTTGGGGGGGTTTTTTGTTGTTTGTTTTTTAAAGATTTTATTTATTTATTTGTCAGAGAGAAAGAGACAGAGAGCAAGCACAAGCAGGGGGAGGGGCAGAGGAAAAGGGAGAAGCAGGTTCCCCGCTGAGCAGGGAGCCAGATGCAGGGCTCTATCCCAGGACTCTGGGATCATAACCTGAGCAAGGCAAACGCTTAACCGACTGAGCCATCCAGGCGCCCCTGGGAGCATTGTTTTGTTTCCTTCTTACAGACACATTTTCAGTTGGCTTTCCAACTCCTCCTAAGCGTGCTCCCCCTCTACTCCCCAGAGCCTTCTGTATTTTAGTTTGTGACCAGTAGAAGCCAAAATGCCTTCAAGAAACGCTAAAATAAATCTCTGATTTGGGGTTGGTATGGAAAATATTCGTCAGCAAGTACTTGCTGGCGTCCTTCAGTGAACACCGGCTGACATTCCATAAGACGAGATATCGGTGGAAGCAAAAGTTCCATTCCCATGGGTGTGTTTCCTTCCCTTTCTTCCTCAGAGCTTCGCTATTTGCCTTCATAGACTATTAACACAGTGTGATTTGTGTCCACAAGGGGCACGGCCGGTGGCCGAGGAAATAGCAGTTTGTTCTAGAGTCTACAATGCATTCACTGCTTGCTACTGTGAAGAAAATTAGGCTTCCTCACCAAGGCTTCCTCCTCACAGCGACATTCTACGCTGACTTCAGTGGGCATCTCTCAATGGAAAGATGGACACTAAGCCTCAAAGCCAAATAATTGCTAACGAGAAATTGTGGGAAATAACTCTTAAATATTTTCCCATCTTTATCTACTTGTCTAAATAATAACTAAAAGGGGAGCTTAAGAAATCCCTTGGGAGAAGGCAAGCCGACATTGGGTGTGTAGCTTGGGAGGGGAAATCATGATGTGACAAGTCTGTTGCTTATATTTCATAAGCCTGAACCAGTACCATGCTGGCTCAGACCTGCTTGCTTCTGACATCTTTTTGGTTGTTCATTTAGGAAAATATTACAGATTAGAAGGGAACACTCCCTCGTCTTCTACAGTAACCTCAGCCATCTTTCTTCTGAGACCAGCGATTTCTTTTTTAAATTATTGTTGGATATTGTAGCAAGGGAAATGTTAACAGTGCCTGTGATTTACTTAATGGATAATTTTGCTCTCTGCAGTCTGGGTAAATGACATTTATGTGAGATCTGGTCTATGTTGCTTGGAAAATGCCTTATTCAGAAAGAAGCCCAGCTAAATGTTCAACTTTTTCAGGCTCTAAAATTTTCACTTTGTTTCTGACTGAAATGTAATTCATTTCACATTCATGTATGGATTGGGGGCTGCAGAGGAAGGCCAAGAGGGGTGTATTTGGCTCAGACCACGTGGCCCTGTGTCCTTTGTGTGTCTATGGGGGCAGAAATTTTCACAGTCACAGAAACGTCTCTGTGGCCAAACAGCTACAAACCGTCCAGTCTATTGAAGAAAAACCTGTGATGTTATAAAACAAAGTTCTTCTTAAACTAGAATGTGTATAGAGTTCCCAAGGCCATTTTATTTCCACGTTGCAAATTAATAGCAAAATGTCTAAAGGAGAAACCAACCATTCCAACAGATCAAGTCAGAAAGCTGTCTCGGAAAGAAGTCTTCTTAAAACTGGGTGTATTTTTCAGAATTGATAGCTCTCCTCAGGGAGGAGATTTCAGCACCAAAAGCGTGTAATTCCTGAGTGGTGCTCCAAACAGATCAACTTTCCTTTTATTACTTTGTTTTGAATTTTCCTGGGGTGGCACTGCAAATGTTTTGAGCATCTCTTTGTTCCCATCAGGGTTTTATTCGTCTTCTTCTGTGTTAACCTGAGACAGTGCTGCTGAATTTCGGCTGCCCCTTGCATTACCCAAACCGAACCAACAACCCAAGGGACTCTCAGAGAATCCCGAGTTCGCTTGTTTCCATGCGGCAACCAGATCGCCAGCTCCTGGGATGATTCATCTGGACCGGTTTGCAGGATTTCGGCAGACAAGTGCGCTGCTGAAGACAGGACAGGGAGCTCTTTCTTTAATCCCGGTTTTGTCAAAAGCTCAACTGCTGCTTTAGAAAGGCCATTAGAGTTTCTCATCTGTTTCTTCATCAGCAAAATAGGAATCACCCTAGTATTATGGTACTTAATTTTGTTTTCTTCTATGAAGTAAGTGCTTTGAAGATGAGAAGGGTTGCATTTATTTTGCTTAACAATTTAAATTAATGGGGTCAGAAATATGACACATCCTGTGTTTGGTGGCACTTCTTTGATTTTCTTGCTCAGCCTACTCCTTTGCTTATACATTCAAATTCATCCCACCTTGTCACTGATGACTATCTCCAGTTGAATTTACTTTTGGTATTTTAACTCAAAATTTTATTATTGAAATAAACAGGATAGACTTTCAGAAGTTTTTTCTAGTCATCCACCACCCCATAGATTGTTGTTTCAGTCATTCAGGAAAGCTGACTACATGCCTAATAAATCCATCCAACAATTAGAAATCAAATAAGAAAGCTTAATAAATAAGTAATTTTAAAAACCGGAGAATCAAAATAGCAAAGCCAAATTTTTAGGTATTATTTAGAAGGGTCATTAGAATTCATCTAACTCCAAGGTGTCTCATCTTTAATCAAGGACTGAGACGATAATATGCAAATGAAGTAAAGCATAAAAGTGCTTACTCTTATTCCCCACGGGTGCATAAATTCTGTTTTAGACACAATCATATATCATATATATATTGAAAGATACATGTGCTATATTTAGTTCAAAATGTTTAGTTTGAGTGTGATGAACATATGAAATATGTGAAATGAAAATTGTATGTTTTATCTTTCCATATTTTTATTCCTTTTTAAGAGTCAGAATAAAGAATTTTAGCCATAAAATGCACCAGAGGGGCACCTGGGTGGCACAGTTGGTTAAGCACCTGTCTCTTGGTTTCAGCTCAGGTCATGATCTCAGGGTCATGAGATCGAGCCCCACATCTGGCTACATGCTCAGGGGCTCAGTTGGTTTGAGTTTCTCTCTCCCTCTCCCTTTGCCCTTCCCCCCTGCTCCTGTCTCTCTCTCTCTCTCTCTCTCTCTCTCTAAAATAAATAAAACTTTTTTAAAAAAAATGCACTAGAGAAAAATATGAAAAAATTATCACAAGTGGCATTAAAGACAAGTCTAAGAAATTATCCAAAAATGGAATTCAAAGGAGTGGGGTCATAGAGTTTATGTTAATTTTTTGGCCTGAGTCCTGTGATCTTCTCTGAACATTGGCTAACATCATACTCATTTTTGATGGACTTAAAAATCATTCACAATTATGGCTTTTTTCACTTTTTTGTAAAATATATTTTATTTATCAGCTTTCAGAGCCTAAATGTTCTTTCACTTATTGTAAGCGAATATCTGTAACCACTGTGATGGTTAATTTTATGTGTCATCTTACATAGGCTAAGGCACCCAGATGCTTGATCAAACACCAGTCTAGCTGTTGGAATGAAGGTACTTTTTAGTTGTGATTAACATTTAAATCAGTAGATTTTGAAGACAGCACGGGGGGTGGGGGGGCCTCATCTAATCAGTTGAAGACATTAAGAGGAAAAGACCGAGGTCCCGCAAGGAAGAAGGAAATGTTTCCAGAATGTCTTTGGACTCTTAACTGCCACATCAACTATTTTTGGGTCCCCTGTCCTGCATATTTCAAAATTGCCAGCCCACACAATGGCGTGAATCAATTTCTTAAACAATCACCCCTTCTCTGGATAGATAGATAGCTACATAGATACATAGATGAGAGAGAGATATGCATGTTATGTGGGGGGTGGGGGACTGTGTATTACAACCTATTGATTCTGGAAAACCTAACTAATACACCGACTTTACTATTTCTTTTTCTTTTTAGCTTGAGTTTTTCCTTGACCTTTGCTTCGTGAATCCTTGTACACACTTCATTGGGTGATGCTGACTGAACCCATCAGTAGTCAAGGAATGCAGACACAGGACAATGGGGGAAGAGCAAAACAAAGAGTTGAGGAAATGAAGTAGAACTGTGCTCATGCCCTGGCTGTGTTTATACAAGGGCATTCCATGCATTGCCATCCAAAAAGGAAAGGAAAAAGTGAATTTGACATATTTGGGCAGTGAGGTCTGTGCAATTAAAAACAAAGTTGAGTCGAATGCTAAGAAGAAACCGTAGACACTCTTGGAATCATGTTTTTTAATTGTGTTAGTCACAAACTTTTTGTAAGTTACAGTGTGATCCTGAATCACAAGCATCACTTATTTCCCGATTAAGCAATGCCCACTGAACTTTGGGCCTCCTTGCAAGGCGGTTTATATACCGCAGCCTTCCTCCAGCTGACAGTGTGGCCATGTCAGCTTGACCTAAGCCAATTCCTGTTGCACTGACAATGCTTCTCTCTGGATAACTGATGCAAAAAGTGTCACACTAGGAAGTCCCAAGTAGCAAGGAGGCCAGAGGCTCACTGCTGACCTTGATAAAAAACTGTCCAAGAAAACTGTTCTTACTGCATAAACATTCTTTTGTGGTCACTCGGGACAGCCACTCTGAGAGACTTAATTTTACAGAAAATAATGCAGGACTATGGATGAACTAGAGGCTGGAGATCAAAAAATCTAAAAATGTACAGTCTTTACACACCTCAGAATAGCCCAGAGAATATTGAATGAGCATTATGTCTAAAATGCCCTCCATTGTACAGTGGATTTGAACCTTTTACAGCAAGTCAACTAAGGGCCAGCTGATGCCAACCAAATTGAGGAGCAAAGTTTGCCTTTACAACCATGCACACATTTGTGTAAACTTTAACACTAAACCCAACCCTGCTTCTTGGCCTAAGAGGACAGGGGCATTTAGTTGAGACTGAATGGGGAATGTCAGTGAAAGGGTTAATGATCCTGCTCCAACCCAACCTCAATGTTAATTTTAAAACTTATTTTAAATACATGGAAAAAAGTCTTTAATTCATGCTGTCAAATTCTCATTCAGATTTGCCATATGTGAGTCTCCAGGAATGTCAAAATGAAGGATTTGGCCCTTTGGAGAAACGGAAATGGAAACAAAATAAAGCCTACATCATTCTAAGAGGAAAGGAAGAGATAGCAACTGCATATCTGAGTCTATGTTATGTATTTTTATCACTTTATATTATCTATTCTCACAACTTTTTGTTGAATTGATATTATCTGCATTTTAAGGGTGACCAATCTGAAGCCCAAGAGTTTTAGTAATTTCCTATTCTACACAGTACACAAATTGACAGAGGCAAGAAGCTTCTTTCTATAAATCCAAAAAAGAAAAAGAAGAATCTTTTTTTTTTTTTTGCATCCTGGGCTTTTTGATAAATAATTTATGTATCATTTATATATCACATTATTTAGCTCACAATAAGCAAAACATGTTGACTTCCATCGAGTATTTTTTTCTTCCGGCAAAACAGAATATATTCTTACATATTGTGAATAAAATCGAAATGAGCCTGACGGTATTTGGTTTGGATAAAATATAACATATTTTTAAAAGAGTGCACATTTGTTCCCAATGTTTGCTGAGAAGCGTTGCACTGTTAACTGCTTCACATGATGACAGGAACACCATTTGGAGGAAATGATTTATTAGCACACTGTGGTCAAATAGTATGTATGAACATTTCATCCATCGGATTCTGACCCACTGTCAGCAGCATGAGTACTCCAGGCTGCTTCTCCAGAAATGGAGATATGTTGCTTTGAATCAGCTAAATTTCCACTTAGTTCTTCTGTGATCAATAGAAAATATTTCAGATATGCTCGGATAGGATTAATTTTCTCTAACCAGTGCTAACAAGTTACTATGGGGATTGTTTGTTGTCTCATATCATAAACAATATTTATAACAATAATCATTATGGTGACGATGAATAGTAATAGCTACTTAGCAAGGATCGTGCAGCTGGTTAAATAGTAGAAAACAGGTTTTAAACCAGGCTGTCATGCCAGAGTCTAGGCTCTTGACTGCCAGGATACTACTCTCAGATTTATACTAATTTTTTTTAGATTTATTATTTTTAAATTGAATATGCACTTTACAGAATTAAGAACCATGCTCTTTTCACAACAGTTAAGACTAAAATGACACATATGTAAATTAAATGAGGGTGACTATAATTTTCCATATCCCATCAATTAAAATAAGATGCACCTTTTTTCAGATGTTAATGTCTCTGAAATCAGGATGCATCTTAGCTTCCTGTCCTAGTTTAATTGACAATTTTTTTTCTCTGATAGTGATAACTAAAATAATTTTGTGACTTAAGACTTATGGCATTTCAGATTTAATTAAATATATTAAATCCCAATTATGTTTATTTCACAGACTTATAATAAGGCTAATATGTTTAACATATTTTATCACTCTTAAAATTTTAGATAATATATATAATAATATATATTCTCAGGTACATTAATATATATTACCAGCTATATTTTCATATCTATCTATCTAGCAGCCTTGAACAATGCTGGTATTATTATGACTCCTATTTCACAAATGAAGAAACTGAGGCTCAGAGAGACTCAGTAATCAGCCCAAGGTTTTACAATTACTAATTGTGGTGTTAGGTGGGAATCAAAATCATTTTTTTTGACTCCAAGCTCAGTAGTGCTTTTCACAAGTAACCCATTATGTGTTTATAATCTATCAGATAATTTTGACCTTACACATTTATAAGAAGTTTTAAAGAAATTGATAGAATCTACATATTAAGCTCAAAGCTGCACCATGCCATTGTTACACTCTTAAAGAGAAGTGCAACAGTGGCCTTGGCCCAGTTAGGAGCTATGCTGGTAGTTGTAACCAGGAAGCAGGGAGGTTTATGATTTTTTTTTAAGATTTTATTTATTTATTTATTTATTTATTTATTTATCTATCTGACAGAGAGAGAGAGAGAGAGCAGGGGGAGGAGTAGAGGGAGAAGGGCAAGACTCTGTGCTGAGCTCAGAGCCTGACTTTGGGTTCCATCCCATGACCCTGAGATCATGACCTGAGCTGAAATCAAGAGTTGGACACTTAACTGACTGAGCCACCCAGGTACCCCTATGATGTTTGAAATAAAAACCAAAAGAAAAGAACCTTGAGTAAAGAAAGTATTTAAAAAGTTTTCTTTTCATCCTCCAGGATCCGTGACACTGGTCACTAACAGTCTTGATTCATTCCTAAATTTGGACGGCTGCTGTGATTAGAACACTAGGAAAAGAAGTTGTGGAAGTTGATCGAGAGAGGACTGGTTTCTTACCTTGAGTCTCTGGCCAACCTAGTTTTGAACTTAGGAATAAAAATTCTTGTGTTTATAAACATGGAAAAATTATATTTACCTGCTTCCTCCCCTGCAAATAATTTTTGAAGGAAAATGAGATGATATGTATCAAGTCCTTTTATCTATTTAGGATGTCACAAGAATAAATCCTCTCTTCAATTCTCTACACCTTTTCTAGAAAAAAGCTAGTAATATTTTCCAAAGGCCACTCAACGTAAATCTAACATTACTCCTTATTTGCTCTGGGAATACACACCCAAAATTGTCTGTGGTATTATTGCGCCAAGTTTTTCCCTGTGGGTTATTATTTCTCATGGACTAGAGCTTGCCTTTTTATTTTCTCAAAACTGAATTCTGCCAAGTTCTGCCAAGACCTGACACTGTGTTTGAGGTTTGTTATAGCTTGAAAGCTAAATCCCAATGAAATTCTTTTAATTTAATTAAAAAAAATAAAAAGAGTCAAGCTTACATCAGAGTAAGGGAGGAGACAGAGCCCAGCCACCCTCTGGCACCTCTAAATAAACTGACACAGGAAGTTGCATCAAGAATACAAAGAATTGTATTGGATCTCATAGCTAAATAGATAAATCTGAGAAGCAGAGATCAATTTTAATCTCTTCAGTGAACTATAAAAGATAATGATACTCAATAGAAATAAAAATCTTGGATTTAGAAATTTGATAGTTTAGGTGCCCTCAACTACGTGCCCACTCTAGGTAGCAGGAGAGCACTCTACACACAGCGTCTCATGTTACCATTACAATAGCCCATCATACAGATAAAGAAGTTATGGTTCAGAATGGTCACACAGCTCACAAGCAGACAACAGTCAAGTCAGTACACAAATTCAGGACACCACCAACACATTCTCCCATCCCAAGTCTTGCCATTCTATCTCTGCTTGACTATCATCCTTTTGACATGAGAGATGACTCCATTTTTTCTTTCTTTTAAATACAGCTCAGTTACAAAAACAAAACACACTTTCTATCCAGTATTTCCTCTTCATACGACATTATACCTGAAGGACAAAACTGTGCCACCCAGTTTAGCTTACCTCATTGAGGAAAGGTAAGCTCTATCAAGGCACGGTTTATAATTCACTTGGTTCACTGATGCATCCCCGTATGTTTAGAACAGTGCTAGACACTTAGAAGGTACTTCATGTTGCTTAATGTCTTTTATTGCCTTTGAGTTCTCATCAAAATCAAGATCTTCTGAGGACACAGGCTTTTCAGAAAAGCTTACAAGCTTGATATATTTCCCCAAATAGCATGATACAAGCAGTCACTTAAGTATCTTTCTGAACATTTTTTTCATCTGCATACAAATAAAAAGGTTATTAAGTTACTTTAAATTAAACAGTATTTTTCCCTTAAAAAAACAGTACACACATCAGTACCTCAATTCTGGGAAAATGGTGGTGAAGGAGAAACTAAGAGGCCCTGGTTTTCTCTACTTAAAAATTAGGAAATGTTGAATAGAATAGAAGTTCTACATGCATTAACCACAAAATTAAATCTGTACCTTAGATTATAATTCTACTTAATCTTTCCAATAATCTTTCTGTGACTGTTCTTATGTATTTATAAATAGTCCATATCTAATATATGATGAAGCTGTATATTTGTAATTTTGTTAGATCAAAAACCTCTGGGAGAAAATTTGGGGGTATAATTGTTGTGATTTATATAGAGTAATTCTGCATGTGACACTATTCCACTGAAGAAAAAGCATTCCTCATATAGTCCCCTTGTTTATTGTTATTTTATTTGTTGTTGTTGTTGTTTAGTTTTTATTTCATACTTATAAACTTAACTCTGCAATCCAGCTAGACTTGGAGGGGAGCAAGGAAAATAGAGAACCCATAGAACTGTAGGGAGAACACAAAGATTATAGGATATTTGGAACAGATGGGGATGAAGGGCTGCTGTCCAGAACTACAGAAGGAATGCTCTGCTACTTAAGATAAAACACAAGTCAAGTTTATTAGATTTGTCCACAGTCAACAATGGAGATCTTGCTGGTATTGCCATTCCTGGACCCAAAGCAGTCTCTGGCTTCCACAGTATCCGTGCCCTCTTTCACCTTGCCGACGACCATATGCTTGCCATGCAACCACTCAGTCTTGGCAGTGCAGATGAAAAACTGGGAACCATTTCTGTTGGCATTTGCATTGGCCAACATGCCCCCTCTTGCTCCATCCCCCACACTCGTGCTTCAGGATGAAATTCTCATCATCAAACTTCTCCCCATAGGTGGACTTGCCACCTGTGCCATTATGGCTTGTGAAGTCACCACCCTAGCACAGAAATCCCAGAATAATCCTGTGAAAGCAGGAACCTTTATAACCAAATCCTTTTTCCCCAGGGTTCAGAGCCCAAAAGTTCTCTGCTGTCTTTGGAACTTTTTCTGCAAATGGTTCAAAGGAGATGTGGTCTGAGGGCTAGCAGTCCATGGCAACGTCCAAGAACAAGGGGGTGGAGGGGTGGGAGGGGTGCCCATGGTTGCACAGCGTGGGCAGTGTCTGCAAGGCCACAGTCCCCTTGTTTAATTTTACTCCTTTACCAGACATTTATTAGGCACCTGTTACTTAGAGTGGCAGTGTTTAATCAGTCTGGCGTTTATTGGTTTTGAACATTCTGGAGATTTTTTGTTGTTGTTAATATTAGATATAGCCCCAATGTTCTTAAAACAGTATAATTATTATTTTGGGACAAGACTTATGTAGGTCTTTCACTGTTGACAAGACACCCTCCAGTATAAGGTTTTCCTAAATCCTTTAATTCAGTTCTTAATTCAGTCATTTTGCAATCTGACCATGCAGGACTGAATCTCGTTAGTTAATCAGACTGAATCTCATTAGTAGCTCCTTATTTTACTTATTTTCTGTGTACTTAGTTGACTTTTTTTTTAAGTACCATTTTAGATTAACAGAAAAATCGAGCAGATAGTCTGAAGGTTAAATATACCCACCCTCCACCTCCACACTCCAGGCACAGAGCTTTCCCTATTGTCAATACCTTGCATTAGTGTGGTACATTGGTTACCTTAGTGAACCAATATTGAGACATATTTAACTAAAATCTACAGTTATTTTTCTGCTGTTATTCTAACAAATTTTTCACTTATGTTCAGTTTGTTGAACCTATTTTTTTTTTTTTTTGCAGGCTTTCTTATTGTGCACCAGCCATTATGGTAGATGCTGAGAATAAAATGGTGATAAAACAGCTCTCTCGGTCCCTTAGAGTCTAGCAGGACAGATAGATATTCCTAGGTAAACACAAGGATCGGCCAGCATTTATTAAGATCCAGGCGCAGTTCTAAGCACTGAATGCTAACTCATTTAATCCTCAGACTAACTCCGCTCTACAGGTGCTTTTGTTATCGCCATTTTTTTATTAGGAAACTGAGGCACAGAGCGGTTAAGCACCTTGACCAGAGTCCCACAACTGGAAAGGAGCTGAGCCGTGACTGGAGCCCAGGCCTCTAGAACACACGCCGCCAATCACTTCCCAAAGCTGCCTTACACAGTAACGAGACCTACAGATGAGAAACACCAGCTTGGATGAGAATACAAATTACAGTCATTGTGCTTTCTATTTAACTCATATTTTATGATTTTATTTCTAGCAACATAAGGAATCACTTTTATAGCAATGTACTTCGTACTCTCAAAAAACACCTAAGTGCGCAGCATAGTTTTTGGAAAACTGGGTATTTGAATTGGTCAATGTTTATTTCTGTTTTGTATTGTTGCTTGACTCTGGTCACTTTTAACCTCCACCTAAAGGAGTCAATGTTCAGAGAAAAGCCAACCTTGGATGCATACTCATTACTCAAGATTCAGTGAGAGACTCAGAGATTTGAGTGTGATATGGTTCTGACCGTTTCCACAGGTCACACTCTACTTAAGCGCAGGTAACAGAGGATGCTTAAAACCAGACCTGCTGCCTACAGTCATTTTCCTTCATGCTGCTATGGTTGCTGTCTACTCAGTGTGTAGCTGAAGTAGCCATTCATTTGGTGTGACCTAAATCACAAGAATTTTTCTTTATTAAAGTCAATATGCAAAAGATAAGTACAATGGACAATTTTATCTATGATCTCTCCAAAGCAATGTCTCCATTTTGTAAGCTTTTACGCTATCCTATCCATCGATTTTTTTCCCAAGGGAAGTAGTAGAAGCCCTTTTATTTAAGCCATTAAGATCTTGATAAACAAAACAATTTAAATCACATTGTGAGGAATGAGCAAGATGTTTTAACTGGTCCTGTAACTGTTCCTGTCTTTTTCGACAAACTTCTAGGCTAAGAAAATCATTTGGGGAAACCAATGGAAGAGTATTCACCCTGACCCATTCTAGCATAAGGGTGTGGTATATTCTTAGAGGCATCAGCCCACAAAAGTACTTTCTTCCATTAGTTAAGTCGATGTACATATTTATTTCCTCACTGCAGCAGTAACTCAAAAGAAAACTTGTGAGCATCTAAAAACCACAGAATTGCACTGTCTTAATATCAGGAATACACTCCCTTGTATTTGGAAGCAAACAACTTTACCACTTTTCTTCCTCCTTCTTTACAGATGCCTATCGTTATTGAGCAATTTTAAGAAATTGTTAACTCCAAATAAATGGATATTTTATTGATCAGTGAGTTGGTGCCAGGTACCAAGTAGATCCTTTCTCTTTAATTTCACAGAGTAAAAAAAATCTTACATTATAGAAAAAGAAGCTGAAGCTTAAAAAAGCAAAATAGTTTATCCAATAAATGATATAAACAGGATTTGAACTCAGATCTCCTAACATCCCACCTTCTCCTAACATTTCTGTTCTTCCTCAGGTGCCTCAATGAATTTTGTATTAATTTATCTAGAATAGATATTGTAGAAATAGAAATAATGGAAAATAATAGAGGGCACCTGGGTGGCACAATCGGTTGGGCATCTGACTTCAGCTCAGGTCGTGGTCCTGGAGTCCTGGGATCGAGCTGAGTAGGGCTCCCTGCTCAGCAGGGAGTCTGCTTCTCTCTTTCCCTCTGCCCTGCCCCCTGCTCATGCTTGCTCTCTTTCTCTCGCTCTCTCTCAAATAAATAAAATCTTAAAAAAAAATAGTAGAATAGATATAGAAGTAATAGAAAATCATAGAACAAAAATAAAAAAGACTATCTATGGAAATCAGGGAATTCCACTTAGAAACATCTCAGTCCTGGGATCACTCCTTAGTTCCAGGCCAGCAACCTCTAGACTCACTTCTTCTTTTCCGTTGCTCTGATTGTCAACTGCAAGGCCCTTCAGGGTTTCTTTCTCGGATGCCTGCTGTGGCCGGAAACTATACTGCCTACCACCACCATCTCAGGTTCAGGTAGGGATGGTTGCCTTTGAAGACAAACACAAAGGCCCTTTTTATTTAGATGTATCATTGTTAATCACTGTGGGAAAACTGAAACAAGATTTGAACGTTGGCTAGTTACAAAGTTTATAAACTTCTAACAAGAACGGTCCCTGGCTTTCACAGACTCACTTCAGATAGGAGTTAGTTTTGTTTAAGGTGGAGCTCCCTTATCACTTCCTTGCCTTCAAGAACACCCTGTAGCTGTTTTCCCTGTGAATGAATGAACAAATCAGGATTGAAAATTTCATCAAGGCAAATCTGTAGGCAACTTCTTTCTCCGGGGAGACAATTTATATACCTTTAGGAACTTTCAACTGCATTCTGTTTGAAAGGCCTATGCCCTACCCAGCAATGATCTGCTCTGGGTAGTCCCTCACAATTCAATAAAGATGAAAAAAGTTGAACAAATGGTAAAAAATAAATTTACTTCTATTCAGTGGACAAGAAATATTCCTTGCATGTCGAGAAATGAATTTTCCTTTCATCTATTTAAAAAGATCTTTAATTCGCCCTTGGGAAGTCGACTCTCATTGAGCATTAATAGGTTCATTTCTGAACACAAATAAAAAGTAAAAGCAATACTCCAAAATAAAATATGTAAATTTTTTTTGCCTGAAACAATAAAGTCAATTTCAGTTGGTTTAAGTTTACAAATTATGACTAGTTTAACTAGCAAAAAATTCAAGACCACATTGTTTTAACTATCATTATCTTCATAAAAGGTCAACCACAGATTATATCCTGACTTTTGCTGGTAGTGATTTTGGGCCACTTCATGGTAAGATACCCAGTAAATCTATGAGAATGAACTCTATGGAGCAATAAGTAACTAGAGTTCCTTCCGATGGCTTAGCGCTCAGAGGGCTCCCACACTGCTCATTTAATTATACTGTTGCCCTTCATCTTTATCAAGTTTCAAAGTCCTCTAGCACATAAGTATATAATAAAAGGAAATGCTAAGGACAGTGTAGAAATGTGTAGTAAGTAGTCTATGTGGCTATGGAAAGCTGTGTGATACATTCCTCAAAAGTTGAAGTACATAACACTTGACATGGTAGATTCAGAAGTCATTTTCAAGGTACAAACTATTTTTCAGTTTTGTCAACCAAAAAAGTAGGGGGTTGGACCAGATGATCAATGACGTCCTACAGGCTATAATCTTTGTGTTTGGTAGTGATTATCTTCAATTCTTGGATTTGGAGCTGGGTGTGAATAAAACTGCTGCTTTATTGGATCAGATTTAATTTTCATTCAGGCACAGTGTTGACACAGTCATGATATTTTGCTTTGAAAGGAAAAAAAAATTTTTTAGTAACTTGAGCTATCCAAATGGGTTCACTTTATTGATTGCCCTACTCTCCTGTTGGTCTGTTGGTCATGTAGTCATAGACTTTGAAGCACAGCTTTACTACCAGTTATATAGTTAGATTACCTATAGATTATCATTAAATTATCCATTAATTCCTCTCCAATATAGATATTGTTTTCAACCTACTAATAAATCAGTAAGAACTTTTATTTTGTTGATGTCATTATTAACACAACATAACCCGGACAATGATGATCAAAATAAAGCTAATGTCTCTACTATTTATTGCACACACACACACACACACACACACACACACACACACACATAAAACCCCCTAAGATTAACCTAGTTAACATGTTGTGTATCTATTGCTTTGTGTTGGAGAGATATATTTTTTTTTAATCAATAGTTACCATTGAAACACAGTCAATTTAAATATAAGGCCAGATGCTATGAAATAGGGAATAATAGCCATTTCATCCTTGTCTTCCATTCCAACATTTTTTTCTTTTAACTCTAGGGAAAGCAAATACCTACATGTAATCCCCCTACTTGTGCTAGGCATTGGGCTTGCTGCTTCCCTACGGTCTCTTTCCATTAAATGCAATTAACTTTTCCCAATTTTGATGAAAACTATTAATCATTATCTTTAGAGGAATCAATGATGATCTTTTGGATCTCTTTAAGCCACTTCATTGCCATAAATCTGATTGATTTTGACAGAGGTAGAAATAAGAGGAAGAAGGAATAAAAGAAGACAGGAAGGGCATTCTCAGGTGCTAGAGCTCGCAGAGTCACAGGATGAGGAAAGTAGGGATGACGTGCCTCCAAGTCTTAGGCCTGGCAGCCTATGGCCAGGAAGAGGGAGGGCACAGAAAGAAACCCCTGGGGCAGGGCACAGAGTCAATGGGGAGGAATAACTCAGTAAGCTATGCTCTTTTGAGATCTCCAGAGCCAGTCACCAATATGCCAACTAATGCTTACATCTTTGCATCAACACTGAGTCTCTGAGTAATTAATGTAACTCAGATCCTTCCAGATCTCTTCCAGAAAGTTTTACCTGCTTTCTGGATTTAGCTGCAGGATATGTTACCTGTCCTGGAAAGCCTGCCTCTCTTCAAGTCCTCTGAAATTAAATTAAAAACCATTACCATGATATGTTCAAAAAGAATCACTTTTATATACAAAGTTAACTGCTATATTTGCCCTTTCAGACTTGTTTGTGAGGTCAATTTTCTCTTTACGCAATTGTTGCTTCAATTCCTCCCTTGTTTTTATTGCTCATCTGTAAAAAATCCACTTCACAAAGGAGAAGACAAGAATCTTTAATACTGTTTGTAAACTACTTGGTCTTTAATTTTTATGATTCATTTCAAAATACTATTTTACATCTTATATTTACTTCCTCTTATGATGTCCATTCTTTTGCTACCAATACAAGTTGATCTTAAGGGTCAGTTAGTTTGGGCAGATACTCATGCCATACAAATTTCTCATCCTTGGGTTCTTCACTAACGCATATCAACCATGAGAAGGTAACTAGTGGTATCAAACAACATATATGATTGTATCACTTTTCAATATACTTAACTCTCAATTTGCAAACTACTGAAGGGTTAGTAATTTTATACTTCTGGTCCAGTTCAGTGTCTCATCTATGTTTCTGTGACCCAATGTCTTCTGTCTGGACTTAAATAAATGGGAATTTGCTTACCACTTATCATCCTAGAGCTGGGCCACAAAGTTACCCTAGCCACCTTCTTTTCTTCCTTTATCATTTGCTCTTCTAATTTTAAGTCTTATGTCTCAAGAGGTCAAAAGACTGAATGTTTGTGAGCATCTCTTTATAAGTTTCCTCCACCTTTTTTATTTCTGTCAACATGGTAATAACGATGTGCCATTTCAGAAACACTCATTTTCTTGCTTAAACAATTGGGTTTTTCCCCCCTAGAGTGGAAGTGTGCATAGTGGCAGAGCCAACTTTATTATCATTGGTTCCAAGAGGATACTTTGAGGTCAAGTCACTGAAGAACAGCTGTCCTTGGAATGGAGGAGTCTGTACCTGAGAGTATAAGGCCAAAATCTGTCCATTCTTGCAAACTACCACAAGATTTAAAAGGTAACTGTTTAGGGGAATTCCTGGGTGTCACAGTCGGTTAAGTGTCTGGCTCTTGATTTTTGGCTAAGGTCATGATCTCGGGGTTGTGAGATTGAGCCCCGATCAGGCTCTGAGCTCAGCACAGAGTCTTGCTTGAGATTCTCTCTCTCTCTCTCTCTCTCTCAAATAAATAAATAAATCTTCTTTAAAAGATAATTGTTTAGGTGTTTCTAGCCCTTTAGTCATTGAAATGAAAGTGGCTGGATGGTTCAGTCACAAAAAGGAGGAGGAGACATTTATATAATGGATTACTCAGAAACAATTGAACTGGCATTTATCAAAAGATTTTAATGATATGGGAGCATCTTTGTGATATAATGAGCAAAGAATAAGAGACATATTAAGTAGGATCTTAACTAGCTAAAGAAAAAAAGTCATACAAAAAAATGACCAGATATCAGTCTGTCAAATTGTTAGCCTTTCGTATAGTAGATAGTTTGTTTTTCTGCTTTTTTAGACTTCTATGTATATGACAAACCTTCTATGATAAGCATATATTCCTTTGGTTGTGTGGGGAAAAGATTTATAAAAAAATTAACAATGAGAATTAATGATCATCATCATAATTCATATTTCAAATACTTACGTGTCATTCAATTTACCTGTATAATCATGAATCCTTATAACAGATATTGTAAGGAAACATCATCTCCACATTACAGAAGGCAAAACTGAGATTTAGAAAGATTAAACAACTTCCCAAGGCAACACAGGAGAAAATCAGCAAAACTCAGATTCAAATACAAGTTAGTCCTTTTTCAAAGACTGTTCTCTTTCCATTATACTATTAAGGGCAAGAATAATCCATGTAGTTCCCACTTTACATTTTGAAGCAATATAGAGGAAGAAAAATAGGAACCAGTCAGTTTAAAGATGAAAAGGGGTAGCATTCATACAGTTTGGAATGGATCCAAAGTCTCATGGGACCAATATGCAGTAAGAAACTTGATTCTGGAAAAAAAAAAAAAAATTACAGGATTTGCCTTAAGCAAACCGTCATGATTTATTATTAAATTACTTCTTTTTTTTAACTCTAAGGGAACAAAAATGAACTTTATTTTTAAAAACCCATTATTCTGCATGAACTGATTTAGCACATTACTACAGATAGATATATTTATTTCAAAAAAAAAATTTTCCTCTGACAGTTCCAAAATCGGGTCATTTCTGGAAAAAGTCAAGTATGTTCCTTCAGTTGGAAAAAAAATACTTTGTCAGGGACTGAGTGGAGAAACTTATTTGTCATTGATTTGTGATGTACTGAGTAAATTTCAGCTTCAAGTTATTATTCTTTCTAAAGTAGTCTGGTCTTTATCAGTGGTTTGAGACTTCCCAGATATAGGGCATAACTAGTTTTGCAAGAAACTGCACTTTCTTCCACCCTGTTATTTTAGTATCACTAAGGCAATGTATGCATAATTTTTTTAATATTGATTTATAGTTCTTTGTGTATTAATGAGGGTTTTTCAGGATTTAACCTTGAGGTATCCAAAGCAATTAGAAGATAGGGAATGAAAAAGAGAGAATTGCCAAAATTAGTAAGCTTGTGCGTGAACAAGAATGAAATGAAAGATAGCACAAAATTTAATCTATTTTCTTACAGCTGACCAGGTTTCATTATTCTGGACCTTTAGGGAAAAAGTAGGATTAAAAATAGGAAAATTTGAAATTGATTATTGGAGAAACAAGTGGTGTTATAGACCCAAACCCACCTATATTTCATTTCTAGTGTTCAGAATAAAAGATTTTGAATCCTTGCTCGCGAAGTTGTTGTCACCACGTACTTACTGGATGCCTGGATGTCCCAGCAGAGGCAGCTTCAGGGGTGAGCCGCCTATGGCTTCACGGTCAGGAGCCTCCGGCGCTTGTCTTAATGTTTTGCTGATGTTGTCTTGAAATTCTTGGAAATATTTGAGCAAGGGATCCCACATTTAAATTTTGCCCTGGGTCCCACAGATTTTGTGCTAGGTACTGGGTATGTATGAAACAACAGCAACATAGTTCCTTTTCTCACATCATTTCTGGAAATAATAAAAGCATTATACAATGAACTAACAATATGTTATTAGTTATATGATAAGGAAAGTACTTATGAATGTTGTGAAGATGGACAGTTCAGAAGATCTTTTATGCTCTTTAGGGAAAAAAAGTGAAACACAAAATCTACTATCAAATGATAATGGACATATACTTCTATTTTTTCCCATTGCTTCAATCTTGCCACAATGAGAACTGAAATCCAGTGATTTTGTGGTTCATCTTTTTAATTCTGCTGACCTTTATCTTGCAATAGTTAATATACTTAAAGGAAATCTAGGACATCACAAGCCAGAACCATATCTGTGGCTTCTTCTGTCCTTGCCTCTGCAGTTCTTATTCACAGTGCTTGATCTTGCGGAAAATAAGCTTGTAATCTGGGGTTGCAATTTTGGTAACGTTCAAAAGATGAGTCAAAAAAAGCACTATCATTAGCCCTTGTCATGTGAAGTCAAAAAATACCTTGTCCTTCATAGCTCAGGGGAAAGTCTGAGCATATCTGCATTTAGTGTTTAAGCAGTTGGATTTTTAATACTGTGTTGGGTCTTTTCAGGTTGCTAAGGGAAAAGAGATACTTTCAACATGACGGAGACCATGACTATTTGCTGCAGGAATAACCAAGGAAGGAAGCCCAGGAAATCTTTCCAAAACTCTGGCTTTCTGGTGCCCTGAAACTGCACTGAAGATAGGATCCCCTTTAGAGAATGCTGGTGTCAGGATTCAACTCGGTATCACTTGCTAAAGTTACTTAACTGCATTTATGGTTCCAACCTATTGCTAGCTCCTGATGATATTCTTTGTCTCTGAGTAGCATTCTGCTCTCTGTGAGGATTTTTGGGTATTTTATATTCATATTCACCAGGAGATAACAAATCTGATTAGAAAGGACTCACCAGGAAAGAAAAATCTCCTTTGATTATTTCCTCGCTCTATCTGGCATGAACACAGCTTCTAGAAAAAAAATCCCTCATCGGACCATCTCATCGGCTGCTGGCCATCACACGGAAAGCTGCCCTTGACTCAAATGCCAATCTCTGGTTCAAGCTAGGGTTCTAGGATCAACTGGCCACCATGTGACAATCTCTACCCTTTGCTCAAAAGAGTCTTGAGGGTAATAGTCCTCAGAATATCGTTGATGCCTTAAAAAAAAATACTTAACATGATTATTCTATGTGAGTTTTGGGGAGGGCAAAAGTTTTTTTGCTTGCATGTTTTTAAAGTTTCATAGTAGAGAAAAAGGCCATCTCTTACAACTGTTCAATGTGTGGATATACTTGCACATATGTGAGTATATACTTGGGATGCAGGGAGTTGGAGGAAGGGGCTGAAGGAGGACATGAATGCCAGGGGAAAGAAAAATCAGAATATTGTTTCAAACCTCCACACTCCCAAAATATTTTTTATTTTTCCTACATATATTTAAATCTTCTGATTTTCTGACTTGAGAATCAAACTTTTCACATTAAAACATGAATTTTCACATTTGAAAATAAATAATTAGTAACAGAGAAGAAAACATAGGGACAAATCCCAAGGATCAATGATGAGCTTTATAATTATGAAGAAAGGATTTAGGGCACCTGATGGAATGTTATGGTCCAACTAAAACAGTAATATCTGTGCCTGTGGTACTCAATAAAGAGGTACTGAATACAATATATATATTAAGTGTCTCTCATTATTGAAGTTTTTAAAGGCCAGGATATAGTTGGAATCTGTAGTCAGATGTAGATTCTTGAGGTCAAAGGAAGTCATACAGGAAATATTTAACTCCCTATGACCATTCTTTTATAGATATTCCCTAGCCTCTGACTTCTGTGCCCACCACAGCTCCAGCTACTTTTAATATGCTTTTCTCTCCATTGACCTAACACTGCCTTAGATGGTTAGCTTTCCTTCTCCTCCATGATTCAGAAACCAGATGTAACCTGATAAGGTAGGAGGAAGAAATGTCTATGTGATATGGTGACACATTTGGCTCCTTTTCTAAACCAGTTTTTGAAGCATATATCCACAGCCCAGGTGCATCTGCAAAGTCAGCTTAGGATCACAATAGAAAAACAGGATATGGAGGAAGAGGTTTCTTGATTTTGAAGGCCAGAGAAGCCATAAGATTTGGATCTATGATTTGTTGAAAAGAGTAAATCCGTAACATCAGAGAAATTTTAAAAGGAGGGGACTTAAAAGCCATCTATGGGGACTATTAGAAATTTGCTATCTGTCTTGAAAGACAGATCTAAATTATGCCATTGTATCTAGAAAAAAAAATTGCAAACCATTACTCAATGGTACAAAACAAAGGATTTAAGCTAAATCTTTGAACTTCTAAAACGACATTACTCAGTGTTTCTGAACTTTGTTTTCCTCATTTACAAAATGTTTTGAACTAGATTTCAAAAGTTCCTTTCAGCTCAATGATTCTCCATCTGTCTCTGTATAAAACATAGCGATGTCTTAATTCTAGTACCAGATTTACTTCCCAACAGGATTCATTGATAAAGTTTCTAGGAGCCAACTGAAACTCCCAAATTATACTCACGACCTTTTGTAGTTTCCGGTTGGAAATTCCAATTTCACATCCAGAAATAGAATCAGTAAATGCCTCATATTCTTTAGAGATACTAGGAAGAGTAAGTAAAGCAAATACAGAAGATTGGACTTCTGAACTCCGCAAGGCTATCTGCTAAGACATGACCTCAACCACTCTATTTGCATGTCCTCTTAGTGGGACCAACATCAATTCCTCCTCCGCCACCACCATGCTCTGTGAGTCATTTCCAAGGCAATAGGTCAGCTCTGTATTTAGCAATCTAGTACTCTCAATTTCCGGAGGTAGAATTTTCACCAGAGGAAAGACAGAAAGGTAAAGTGGTTTGTCCCCACAGTCTACATAAAATCTGAAGATAAAGAAGAGTATTTCTAATACAATGGAATTCAATGGATAGAAAAAGAACCTTCACTTACATACTTGTACACAAAAAGTTAAGGACATATTATCTAAGTGGATCCGAACATAGAAAGGTAAAGAGCTGAGGCAATATTTGAGTCATTCAGGTTACCACGTACCATTTTTTTTTCTCCAAGCACATAGCTTATAAAAAAGACCTTGTTATTTTTGAACTGTCCTGATTCTTCATTCTCTCCCCGCCTCACTTGGTGTTTGTAGCCTTCACTCTTAGTTCTCTCAGAGCTTGTCTTCTTCCAAACAAGATCATCATCAAAGTTTAGAAGACAAACTTTCTGGCAAACACCCTAAAGTTTTAACCACACAGAAAGCATTTCCACCCCAACCATAACCTTATCAGTTAAATTAAAATATGGTGACAATTCTATTTAAATAAAAGCTCCAGAGTTTCATCTCAAGTGTCAACAATTCTAACATCAAGTTAGAGCAATATTCTGTTTGATCAGATTTTGTCTCTGTTAGATAAACTATGACTCTTCAGAGTGTTCATGGGACAACTGATCTAAATAGACAGTCGATGCAGAAGAAATACAGGATAAGTGGAAGAACATATTTTTCATTCACTCTGATCTCCTAGGCTTTAGAGAAAACCGTGTACTATATATACTACCCATCCATTTTCTCTACTGCCTACTCATTCCCCCACTACTAGACTCACTCCCATGCTACTAAATCCCATGCAACCCTAGTATGGGAGTATAGAACTATATATATATATACATATATATATATACCATTTATAGAGATCTTCCTCATTATTTTTTATGGCTACATAGCATTCCACTGTAGGAAAATATACTATATTTAATGAATTCTCCATTTTGAATATTTAGATTATTTCCAATCTTTTGTTACTATGTTAAATCATATGAAATGCTACAATTGATAACCTTGTACGTGTTATTATTTCCCAGTACAAATATATCTTTAGGATGAGCTTTTAGAACTTAAATTGTTAGGTTAAGGAATTTGTGTATTTGTCATTTTGATAGATAGATTTTGGTAATTTATACATCAACAAGTCTGGTCAACTATGTCCTGTAATTTGTTGATCTCTATAAACCAGATAGGTTAAATAGATAGATAGATAGATATAGATACCAGTATAATTTTATCTGCATTTATCTTATTGTGACTGAGTTTGAGCATCTTTTCTTATGCATATGAGGTATTTTTATTTTTTCTTTTATTTGCTCATATGATTTTAATTTAGAGTGTCCACATTTTAGACTAGTTTTATATTCCCTAAACAAATGAGATTTCTTACAAAAGGTTGTATCAAGATATGCAATGTTTAATTTAATTATGTACCCAACTACCTCAAGAGAACTTGTCATTAAGATTTTCCATTAAGTAGTTGAAGAGAGTCTCAAGAAATGGTTATTTTCCTGTCATATTATGGCTTTTATCATATGTGATAAAAATTAAGTTAATAAATTTATAAAAGTCTACATGATTAATTTCTATAATCTTAGACTCTATGTTATTGAAAATATGTTGTTAAATTTTCTCTACCTAATTTTCTTTCTTCTACTAAATAATAATGTTTCATTTCCATTGCCACAGTATGTTTTCTTTATTTGCTAGCAATATTGCATACAATTATCTAATTTCTCTCAAACTGTCAGGACCTATGTTTTCTTTATTTCTGAGTATTTTTTAGCCCGAAATTATAATAAATCTAGAGGATGCCCCTGAACTTTTTGGACCTGAAACAAGGTTATTACTCCATGAGTTAAATGAAAAAAGGGAGTCTAAGTGGATCCGTCTGCCATTGTTGAATACCAAAGGGCACTTTCAACATTTCTGACTGACAATGAAGTTGCAAACCTACTGGAATAAAGTGTGGGAGGGTGTGAATCTGGGGAGTATGGGCAAGGGTAAGCTGGAAGGATGAAGCCAAAAACGAGGAAGGAAAAAAAGCATTGGGGTGGTTTTCTTCACTCATTCATGGTATGTTTGTGGTAGTTAACTTCTGTAGTAGGATCAGTACTGCTATAAATTTTAAACTTGATGAAAGTTACTGAGAGTGTTTAACATTGCCATTCTTACTTGTATTTAAGTTTTGTTAAATTATACAGGGGCACCTGGGTGGCTCAGTCAGTTAAGTGTCTGCCTTCAGCTCAGGTCATGATCCCCAGGTCCTGGGAAGGAGCCCCCTGCTTGGCTATCTGCTCAGCAGGGAGTCTGCTTCTCCTTCTGCCCCTCCCCCCAGGTCCTGCTCTGTCTCTACGGCTCTCGCTCTCTCTCTCTCTCTCTTAAATAAAAATAAAAATAAAAAAGCAATGGGTTAAATGACCTGGCAAAAAATATGCTTTTACCAACTTGAACAATGGTTCAAATTAGACTAAAAGGGGAAAAGAAATATAAAATAGAAACTTCAAAAAGTACAAAAATAAAATTTAAATAATTATGTAATGAGAACAGAAAAGGGGACAAGGCTTAGAAAAAGTTTCAAGGGCATGAATTTGGCAATGCTTTAATTGTAAAATATGATTAATGAAGATGACAGAATTTGGAGAACTTAAAAGTACAAATTGTTTACAGTCCTAGTCCAGGCATAACTGCTGGATAAATCTGTAACTGTTGAAGATTTCTCCACTGTTTTCTTACTTAATCTTCAGCCAAGTATCCATTTCCTTTTGCTCTTAAAGCCAGATTAATGACATTTTAATTTTTACATTATCTCTTTTCTCTCCTACCTACAGTTTTAGGAGCAGTTTTATCTCTCCAACAAATTAGAATTGAAAGTAGCCCAGGGAAAAAGAGCAATAAACCAAGGAAGATGATTGTCGATATCACTGCAGATGCCCATAGTGTGTTAAGTATCTGAAGCACTCTTGCTCATCAATATATGTGCTTATTTCGTCTTTTTCTCCCCCACCAGAGTGTACGTTCCATGAGAGCCATGTCCTCCTGTATTTTGTTTAACACCTTATCTCCCCAGGACTGTTCAGAGTGCAGAGCATACAGTAAAAGTTCAAGAAATATTCGTTCAACAAACAAAATCCAAAAATGAAATATTGTTTAAAAAATACACTTACAGGGGCGCCTGGGTGGCTCAGTTGTTAAGCATCTGCCTTCGGCTCAGGTCATGGTCCCAGGGTCTTGGGATCGAGGCCTGCCACGGGCTCCCTGCTCGGCGGGAAGCCTGCTTCTCCCTCTCCCACTCCCCCTGCTTGTGTTCCCTCTCTTGCTGTGTCTCTCTGTCAAATAAATAAAATCTTAAAAAAAAAAAAACTTAAATTCTAACTTAAATTCCTTCTCTGCTACAGCTTAAAATTATTTTCTCTGGTTTAGCCTCTCCTGGAGAGAGAAACATTAGTTTATCATAATAAAAGAAATGATTCCTGAATATTTTGATAATGGACTTAAAAGCCACATGGAAGATATGGGTCGGTACATGTTTGTCTGCTAATGTTAACATTATCTCAACCTAGAGATTTTTGATAACTAAATCTTTTTTGAGGATATTACAGGTCACAGAAGACTGGGGTCCTTGTTTGGTGTATGATATTTTTTACTTGTTTCACCTCGACATGTTTTGAAAAGATTTCAAGCAGCTTCAGGGATCCACTGGCATGTTTGTTCTTCTTATTATTAAATTCTCAGATTACCTCACCTGTTGCTAGACCTATCAAAGATCCTCAATACATAGATGAGATTAGACTGTTTACTCAGAAAAATTTCTCACCTGATTAATGACACTCACGGAAAATGATGAAAACAACTTGTAGGGTTTGGCTGTGGTGCTTATACGGACGTTATACCTTCTAAACTTTCTCACATACACGTCACTCCTCAATCATCATTAACTGTCTATGGGGTCCTGTCCTACCTCCGGTTTAATTCTAGCTAACATCAGACACTATGGGAGAAAAATTTATCCTTCTAAAGTGTTGCATTATTTCTAAAGCTCTAAAAGAAACATAACATTTCTTCAAGCACAAAATGTCCAACTAGGGAATGACTTGGTCATTTTGAGCTCACCAAGTATCTCATATGTAAGATTTAAGGTTACATTGTTTGCAAAAACAGACCTTAACTTCAGAAGCTTTAATGAATCTCCCATTGTCAATATTGCAATTTTGCCAATTTCTGTTATGCTCAGCAACTTACAAGCAAATATTATATGCATAATGATGATACATGGAAATCAACATGACCTTCAGCTAGACAGACCACTCTCTAGGTTAAAATCTGTAGAAATCATAATCATTTAGGACATTATAGAGAATAATAGTTCTAAAACAGAACAGTTATGTGGCAGTTGTGAAAAAGAACTAGGAACTTTTTCATTCCAGAGTCTGTATTTTAAAGATGTCGACAGCCAGGATATCAAAACAAACCATTTGTGTTATGTCTCCTGTGTCTATTCAAAATGAAAAGTTCAAGGAAATTTGCCAGGTATTTTAAATAAACACTGCTGGTTAATGTCCCTATACCAGAAAAAGCAAAAGCTCAAGACTCTATTTCTGGTAGGTAGAAAACGCTTTTCATATCCGAAAAGGTAAATTCACATACATAAATTACAAATTTTCTCATTAAAACACTTGAATTAAAAAATCCTCAAGAAGAACAATATATGAGTGGCCATCTGAAAGACAAAAGAAACTACTTTTTTTTGTGCTAAGACACCACTAGTTATATAATGCTCCAAAAGTGAAACAAGATCTTAAAAATATCAAGCCACAGTGTACCATGCCCTATAGTTCTGCTATAGAATGTGAACAGGAAGGACGTCTCTGTTAAATGTATCATGTCCGGACTGAACCCCAAGCACCAACATGTAAAGTGCCATATGAATATTATTTTATTTAAACATTATCACAACCACCTGAAGACCATTCCCACTTTATAGATCAAGAAACTAAGGCTTGAGAGATGCTTGGGTGGCTCAGTTGGTTAAGCGTCTGCCTTCGGCTCAGGTCAGGATTCCAGGGTCCTGGGATCGAGTCCCGCCATCAGGCTCCCTGCTCAGCAGGAAGCCTGCTTCTCCCTCTGCCTGCTGCTCTCCCTGCTTGTGCACTCGTGCTCTCTCTCTCTGTGGCAAATAAATAAATAAGATTTTAAGATCTGAAAGAAAGAAAGAAAAAGAAAGAAAGAAAGAAAGAAAAAAGGAAGGAAGGAAGGAAGGAAGGAAGGAAGGAAGGAAGGAAGAAAGGAAGGAAGAAAAAGAAGCTGAGGCTTGAAAAAGTCAGCCATGCAGCTCGTAAGAGGTGATATTTAGGATTTGAGTCTATTGCTATCTGACTCTGAAGGATGCTCTTGTCCTCTCTACTTCCTGCCCCTTTCCAAGGTTTATGTGGTTAATTACTGGGCTACCTTACAGACAGTTTTCTTATTGCACTTTTTGGTGCTATAGTGTTCATCATTATTTACCTCTTAATCTCCTCTCCTTTTTTTATATATATTTTTTTCTTTTTCTTAAAGATTTTATTTATTTATTTGACAGAGAGAGAGAGACAGTGAGAGAGGGAACACAAGCAGGGGGAGTGGGAGAGGGAGAAGCGGGCTTCCGGCTGAGCAGGCAGCCCAATGTGGGCCTCAATCCCAGGACCCTGAGATCATGACCTGAGCTGAAGGCAGTTGCTTAACCAACTGAGCCACCCAGGGGCCCCTTAATCTCCTCTTCTAAAATTTGGATTTCCTAAGGGCAAGTTTTGCATCTTATTTATCTCCATAGTCTGGTACAATTCATAGCCTTGCCCTTCTTGAAGCAGGTACTCGGTGGCAGCTGAAATGAACTGAAAGAAACTATTGATATCAGGGCCTATAACAGTTTTCTAAATTCAAAAGCAGATCCAGGTAATACTTTGTTAAATAACTTTATATAACTTCCACATGATAGTCTTCAAAATTAACTTTTCAAGAGCAGCAAAATCATGAAAAAAGGACAAGTGGAGAATCTACACACACACACACACACACACACACACACACACACACACCATGAGAGGAATCTTTTCCTTTTGATAACAAAGGAATATCTCTAAGTTGATTGTTAATTTCATTTCCCTAAAAGGTACATTTAAAGCTCCTTGAAGAATAATACAATATTTTGATAGATATAGAGCCATTCAGCCAAGTGTGCAAAGCTGTACCTCATTTCTAGTAAGCTGTTGCTCTCTAGTACAAAACATGAGAGAAACTGGCTATTATTCAGAAATTAATTTTGCCACTCCTCTGCTTAAGCCACATGTCTTTTCTAAAGCAGTAATTTTCCTTCAAGAGGAGAACATTCTCTGAAATTTAAATCAGTATTTCGTAAGGTGGCCCTTGTCATTACTTGGCTTGCTTGTGAAATAGGACAGTTCTTGGGCTCCTCCTCAGGCCTGGTGAATCAGAATCTTAAGTCATGCTCAGAAATCTATCTCTCTGAAGTTCCCTCCGTGATCCTGATGCCCAGGACATTTGAGAACCACTCTGGTCTAACCTGGTAAAATCTCCTCCTTCCAGGGGTTTCCTGCACTCTGGGGTCTGCACTCCCCAGTCTGCTGCAGAAGGTCTCAACTTTAACAACCTGAATGTAGTGTCAAATTACAACCTAAGAGTGGGCTTTCAAATTACTACGGGCTGCTGTTGTTTCCATCAGAATGTTTGAATCCATGGAGCAAGTTAATTCCATCTCCAGATACTTAGGTGAAATTTTTACAAAGTAATTTTCCACTGGCACTGTCTCTGTCTCTGGAACCTAGAATAAATCTTACCAACATCTACCTTATCAGACCCCTAACACTACCTAGATATTCAGCCTGTATTAGCCCCAAACTGAAGTTGCTGGACCCCACCATTCTGCTTTTGTCTGTTATTCTGGGTCACCAAAAGATCCTGACATCATGATATCATCTCTTGTTCACTAACTTCACTGCTAATGTCCATTCTGCTGAGGTTTTCTCCATAGATCCTGCTGACCACCTTCCTGCTTTCACTGAAATGTTTCTCCCCTGTTGACCGGTATTTTACCACAGACTACCTAGAGCAGAAGCAGTTCATTCTACCACATTCAGACTCTACAGATCATGTCAACCTTCCCCTCCCTTCTCTATCCTTGGAGGTTCATGTTATCTGGCTCAGGAATATTTTTCTCCTCAAATGCCTCTTGACAAATAAGTGTCCTCATTCATATGAATCATTCATTCATTCATTCATTCATTCATTCTTCAGGAAAGTTTATTGAGTGTTTAATATGTGTTGGGTACAGGGGATAAAAGATAAATGATAGACTGGTAAGGGAGACATATTGTAAGAAAATGCTTATATTGTGTTGTAATGTTATTATAATAATACAGACTATATTGAAGAAATGATCACATCCATGAATTCAACTAGCACCTTAGAATTCCAAATCTTACCCCCAGTTCGGATGTCTCTTTCAACCTTCTGACAGCGATTGCCAACTCTGATGAAACATCTAAAACCAAAGTTGTCAATACTTTCCCCTAAGCTTCTTCCCCTGGATTCCATAGCCCTCATCATCACAAGTCATGCAGATCCCTGCATTAGAAACTATAGTACAAGGATGGAAAACTCAAATGGTTACAGAAGAAAAATAGAATCCATAAGTGAGTGAAATAAGGCAGTGGTAAACAACTGGAAATAGTAGAAATGGGCAAACTGAAAATCACAGCCGCATTTTTAGGAGACAATCACTGCTCCCTTTCTAACAATTACTGCAACTTAAGAATAAAGGCCCATTGTTGCTACATCTTCCAATTTTTAACAGGAACCTGGGAATCCAGATTTTTGTGAGCAACTTCTTATGTTTTCTAACATCATGCAGCCAATGATGCTAAAAGCTCTGGGTGAAAGGTTGTTAAAAAGCAGTATAGACAGAACATGTTGAAGTTACCCACCCCAGGGACCACTTATTACTTATAAAAGGGAAAAGGCATCTTCACGATGGAGAAGTCTGATGTAGACCACCTTGAGCAAGGGATCAAACTCAACATCACCAACAACAGTAAGAGGACAAACTGAAATTATGTGCTCCTGTTACAATTCAGTAGGAAGTATATTACAGTCCCAGAAAGGTTTAACCTGAGGAAACAATCAGACAAATTAAGGTTGAGGGACAACTGTAAAACAACTGACTAGAACTCATCATGAATACCACATAATGAATGTCACAGAAGACCAAGGTGAGACACTGTTTCACATTAAAAGTTCAAAGGAGTCATGACAACTAAATGCAACCTGTGATCATTACACGGATCTTGGATTTAAAACACACGCACCCACAACATTGCTGGGGCAATTGGGAAATTCGAATATGGAGAGTAGAGAAGCTAATGTTATTGTATCATATTAAATTTCTTGAGTTGTATGATGATTTGGAGATTTTTCTGGGAGAATATCCTTTTTCTTAAAACATATATGCCGGAGTACTTAAGAGTAAGGTGACCTCATGTTTAAAACTGCTTTCAAGTGACTCAGGAAAAAAAAAGTGGAAATTAAATGTAGCAAAACTAACAGTTGATGAATATGGGTTAGATATGGGTCCTTGAACAATTGTGTCTTTGTACAGTTTTTTTTTTTTTCAAAATAAAATTACCTAAAATCAAAACAAACAAACAAACAAAAACACTTGGCTGGACCAATTTCCCCCACCCTGAAAAATCTCCAAATTTATGAGCCTGTGACTGAGAGGCAGTTAGCCTACAGACCAACACTAGTCTGCATTTGGTTTAAAAGACATCCCTTCTGCTGCCTCATTTCATTTCCAGTCCCATTCTCATGCTGAAACTTCTCCATCACCTGCTCACTGATCCCAGCCTTGTAATCCCCACTTTCCAACCCTTGTCCATGTGCTCTACCGCAGCCCCCTCCACCTCCTGTCAATCCATGTTCTGTACCCATGTCTTTTTCTAAAACACAATCTAACTAAAATAATCTCTTGCTCTCCTATAATCAGAAGAAGTGTAAACTTACTAGCATGCAAGTAAAATGACCTTTACAGGGTCTCTAGACCATACACCTTCTCCCATCTTTTCCATAATATTCTCTACGCATGACCCCAAACTGCTTACAATCCCAAATACACCACACAATCGTATTCCCTTGCTCGAATTATTTATTCCCTTCACTACAGTGACCTGCCTTCCCTTATTAGTCTAGGAAATTCCTATTCAGCTTTTAAGACCCCAGTTAAAAAACAACTTCCCTGAATATCACCCCTCTCCTCTGAAAGAATGAAGAGGTTCTTCCTGTGTTCCCATCTATGTGTCTACTGTACTATGGTCTCTATTGTGCCTCTGTCTTCCCCTTCAAATTGTATGTTCTTTGAGAACATACCCAGGCCTAGAATAATGCCTAGTGCTTGGGAAACTGTGCAAACATTTGATGAGTTGATTAACTTTTTAAAAATTGCTATATTCAGCCTGTTTCAACGTCAGGACTTTCTCTGAAAAAATCTTACCTATTCAGAAAAGGTCAAAGCTGGGTACCCTGTCAGAAGTAACTAAGCATTAGAAGGAAGGTAATCGAAAACCAATTGACAAAATGTTATATGGAGAATCACTTGCTTCAAAAGCAAAATTAAGTTTCTGGGCCTATTTTAGATGAGGAGCAGATAAATCCCGGCACCGAGGCCTTCAAAGCCTGACAGAAGAGTTTTGCTGCTGTGAGGTGTTAAAGGCTTAGCTTCTCAGCTTCCAAATGTCTGTGCTCTCGAGAACTCTGTTTCTTGGGAAATTCTAAACATATTACCATAGCCTTTTCAATGCCAGGGTCTGTTTCCTGTAACTCTGAGCCTCCTTTCAATTAAGATCAAATGGAATTTAACATTAAGCGGAGCCACCACTCTTTCTCAAGTTAATGCTAATTATAACTTTGGTGGATGCCTCACAACTTATTCTCAGCCTATCTGATTTTATGAACAGACAGGGGCAAAGCTTCAAGGAGACTGAGCATTCTGCCTCTATTATTATCTACTCTCCAGTAATAACGCATAGGAATTTTTTTCTTCCCAGGAAGCCTTCCTATAAGTATTTCTTATATTGAAAACATTAATCGATTCTTGAAGCTAGGAATAAAATTTCCTTTATTCACTTCTACTATGTTCTTTAGGTAATTAAAAAAAAAACTCGGGTATTTTATTTTTACATATCTAATGTGAAATTTGCTACCTGAAAAATAGAATACTGAAAGAATTTATTATTGTGTAAACGGAGAACAACCATCTCTGGACTGGCCTTCAGAATAAGATGTGGTATCCTAAGTGAAGTTCATTTACAAGCCTCAAAAGTGGATACACGCAGGAGTCAACAAACCTATTGTTTCCATAAACTAGAGTTTGCAAAGGGGTGGGTGACTGATGTTAGGTTTGCCTGATAAAATACAGATAAATGGATAAACAAATTCAAATGTAACGGAAGGTCCGTTTTTTATTTGCTAGACCTGGCAACTGTAACTGTAGGCTGGTTTTATTTAGTAAATATACTGTTTTTAAAAATCCAGATATCAATTAAAAAAAGAAAAAGAAGAAGAGGGGCACCTGGGTGGCTCAGTCATTAAGCATCTGCTTTAGGCTCAGGTCATGATCCCAGGGTCCTGGAATCGAGCCCCGCATTGGGCTCCCTGCTCGGCGGGAAGCCTGCTTCTCCCTCTCCCAATCCCCCTGCTTGTGTTCCCTCTCTCACTGTCTCTTTCTCTGTCAAATAAATAAAACCTTTAAAAAAAAAAAAAAAGCTCAGTAGACATA